>NW_028270189.1:25680489-25810489 GCF_037043375.1 Chiloscyllium plagiosum | reverse complement strand
ATGGTTTTAGAATGGGAGAGCTGGCAGGAAACAGTGAGTAGGAATAAAACTATTTTTTAGAATGGAAGGCTTGGAGGATATAGCAAGGATCGGGGTTTGTGACCAGCTATTCCCAATACACATCATATCTTTGGTTGAGGGGCTCAAATGCAATATTCCCAAGTCTGCTGATGGCATTAAATGCTGTTGGATTGTGAGTGGGTGAGCGGAATGTCAAAAAGCTCCAAGGTGATTGAGACAACTGGAGTGACTGGGCAACTACGTGGCAGATGGAGAGCAATGGGGGGAGATGTGACGTTGTGCACTTTGTTGGGAACAATAGAATGCCAGCCGATCAATTGAAAATGGATTGATTGAAAACTGTTGATCTATAAAGGAACTAAAGCTGCATTTTTGGTTCCATCTGCACCGACCTATGAAGGCCATGCACGACTGTGAGTTCTGAAACCAGAAGTCAATACTGGGAATGGCACTGACACACTGACCAGTGTGCATAGTCCCACCAAGTGGGTAGCTGTAATATTGAAAAGGATTTGGATCTCTTTGTACACCAGTCACTGCAAGCAATGTTGCAGGAACAGAAAGCAGTTTGGAAGATAAATCGCCCATTGACCTTCATTTCAGGAGTATTTGAGTATAGGAGTAAGGATGTCTTTCTGCAGCTGTACAGGCCCTTGGTGAGACCCTTTCTCGAACATTGTGCAGTATTTTGTGCGGTTTTGCTCTCCTTACCAATAAAGGACAAATCTGACATTGAGGGAGAGCAGTGAAGGGTGACCAGCCTGATCTCTGGGAAGACTGGCTGGTTGTGCGAACAGAGTTTGAGGCGACTGGGCCTGTATTCCATGGAGTTTAGGAAAATGAGTGGTTATCTCAGTGAAATATCTAAAATTCTGACAGGGTGAGACAGATCAGAAGCAGGGATGATAATTCCCCTGACTGGGACGTCAAAGAACAAGGGGCCACAACATTAGGTACAGACAGGCCACTCTGCATTGAGATGAGAATAAATATCTTCACTCAGAGTCTGCTGAACTTGGTCAATTTTCTGACACATAAGGCTGTGGAAGCCAAGACACTGAATATAAATGAAGATTTCTGGAAATTAAAGGGATAGACAGAGAGCAGGAGTATCATGTGAAGATAGAGGATCAGATATCATTCCATGTTTTTCTCAAGAACACGGTAGTTGTATTCCTGTGGAACACCATGTTGTAGAAAATCATACAATATTAATAATGCGGTCTATGGGAAAAAGTGGGGAACAGGCAAACCCCCCCAAAAAATAAATCAGTAAAAACCAAAAATTTAAGTTAATCTAACACACACGAGCATAGTTTAAGAAAATCTTTAAATCATATATTGTAATGAAACAATACTGTAAATGTTGCACTTTCACCCTAATGCCACTGACTACATCTCTGTACCTTTCACCAAGCTCTTCGCCAGAAAGCGCGTGAGCCGACTGACCAGATGATGCTGACATGGAATTCCGGTTTGAAATAAAGGTCCGTCTAAATGTAGACTACAATTCCTAGTTTCAGTCTCAGTTTCAAGGCTTGCAGAGCAGATTACCTTCCTGCTTCAGTGAACGCACTGAGTGTGCATTTTGCAGATAGAGGATCCTGAGGCTGGGTTTTGCTGATCAGCTGGTGCTGGGGATGGAATTGCGTTACAGTGAATGGGAGCTCGCTTTATAAAGAGGATGCACAATTCACGAATTGTGATGCAAACAAGTTGTGTTTAATAAACATGCGTTATCAGAGAACTGCCTGTATATTGAAGGGAGGATCAAAATGGATGGACCAAAGCAACTACAGCAGTTTCCATTTTATATATCCCGACGTTTAAACATGTTAAATGATATGAACACTGTGTGGGGCAAATCGCACTGAGGAGATTTTCTCCACTATCTAGAATGGGGGATGCTCAATGGATTGAATGACCTCCTCCCTTCCCGATGTTTTTGTGCAGTCTGTGGGATAGCTCTGCAAGTCGTGTCACAAGCTCTCAGACGTTCGAAAAGAGGACTCTGCGGGGACGTCAGGACTGTGTTTCCCATTCCCATTTCCAACAACAAGGCTGAGACCGGGTGTTCTGACTCGGTGTATCCTTTAAGAATGATGAGCAGTTTGATACAATTGAGTGCCTTGCTTGGAAGTTTCAGAGACCATTGAAGAGTTTATCACATGTTTGTGTATCTGGAGTCACGTTTAGGCAGACCAGGAAAGCACGGGAGACTCACTTCCTGTAACTACACTTGGGAAGGAAAATGGTAATCACAATTGACATTGGCTTCAAAGTCACTATTCCTGACACCAGATTTTAGATCTCGATATTGTATTAATTGTTTTTAACTTCCATCAGCTGCCAGAGCATTAGCCTGGTCTGGATTAGTAATCCAGTGACATTTCCACAACAGCACCATCGCCACATGGGGACCTATCAGAAACCACACTGGGCTGGTTATTCCTGTGCTGCTTATTCCTGTGCTGCTTGACAACTCTGTCAAAAAGTACTCCCACTAATGTGACTATCGGGATCGGACTGAAGGGGTGGTAATTGGACAGATTGTAGTTATTCCCTTTTAGCGGACTGGATATAGTTGAGTAATTTTTCACATTGCCAGGGAGATGTCATAGTTGGAGCTGGAATGAAACAGCTTCCTGAGGGACACGGACTGTTGCGCAGCCCAAGTCTTCAGTCCTATTGCAGGAATGGGTCAGGGCCCATTGCCATTGGATTATCACTCAACACTCCTGGCTGAGGACAGTGCAGACACTATATCCTTATCTTTTACACTGATGTATAGATCAGTCCATTATTTAGGATGGAGATACTTGTGGAGTACTCCCCTCCAGTGAGTTGTTTAGTAGTCCATTGACATTTATAATTGGATGTGGCAGAACTGCAACGCTTAGATCTGATCTGTTGGTCTTTAGATAATTTTGTCCTCTCTATCAGATGTTAATTCTGCTATTTGGAATGTAACTGGTCATTTACCACAGCTTTAATGGTTTGTCATCAGGGTTAGGTACACATGGTTCTGACTCTGGTATGTTGACCCACGCTCCTTACTGAACCATGGATCAGTTTGATGTAAATGGTAGATTTAGAGATTATCCCAGGAAAAAAAGTTACAGATTGTGATTGAACACAATTCTGCTGCTGCTGCTGTGATCTACATCATCACATGAATGGCCAGTTTGACCTGCAATATTTGTAATTCAATTCTCCCGACTGTCCCCCAATTCACACCGAGACCCATTCACCCATCAGCACTGTACTCAGTGATCTAACATGGTTTCTGTTGTGGTGGCATTTCCATTTTCGTATTCTCATTCTGTTAGGATCTCTCCATGGTGTCACGCTTCCAATTTGTCACATTGCTTAAATTCTTTAACATATTCATGCAAATCTTTTCCATTCCCGAAATGACATCTTTGTATATTTAAAGTGAACGTGTTTCCCTCTGTTTCTCTCTCTGACAATGATTAAGAGCTCTGCAGTGCCCGTGATGCCGCCTTATGCACGTTCAGAGCCAATGAATCTGTGCACCTGGTGTTACTGTTCACTTCCCTGGTACCCAGTGCTCAGTATTGGACAGAGCTTTTGAGCATCTTTGACAGACATCTGTGGACCGAGTTCAAAAACAGACACAGCTGAAGAAACTGAGCAGGTCTGGCAGCATCTTGTGGAATGAAAGCAGAGTTCATCTTTCATTTTCTCCAGAAATGTTTATATTTTTATTTCCAGTATCCATAATTATTTGTTTATTTGAAAATTTGTGCTGTGCCTATTCAACCCTGGAAAAACTCAGCAGGTCTGGCGGAATCTGCAGAGACGAGAAACCGAGTTAGCGTTTCAAGTCCAGTGTGACATTTCTTCAGAACTGAAATTTATTGGAAAATGGGATTTCTAATCCCTTGACAGAGGTGGGGGAGTGGGTGACGCGTAAAAGAGCGTGTGGCAAAAGATAAATAGGCTTTTAACAGTGGTGAACGAGAGGGTGATGTGAAAGATGCGAATTGGGGGAAAGGGGTTCTCTCTATTGAGTGCAAGATAAAGAAGATACAACCACACAAGGTCATAGCCAGACTAGGAGAGAGAATGCATGAAAATGGAGAACAGTCATAATGGGTTCAGGCTGTGACGTTATCGAATTGAATATTAAATCCTACAGGCTGTAACGTACCAAAGTGTAAAGTGAGGTGTTATTGGAGCTTGGGTTGTGCTTCACTGGAACATTGAAGCAGCTCAGGACCGAAATGTTAGCATGAGAGCAAGGTAGGTTATTGAAATGGGAAGCAATGAGAGGGTCAGGGTTATTCCTACAGACAGTTTCGGAGTGTTCTTCAAAGCAGTTTCTGTTTTGTCTCCCCGGTGTGAAGGATACTGCAGTGTGAGCAGCAATGACAGGATTTTTTAGATTAGATTAGATTCAGCCCAACAAGTCCATACCGATCCTCTGAAGAGTGACCCGCCCAGACCCATTTCGCTCTAATGGATCTAACACTATGGGCAATTTAGCGTGGCCAATTCACCTGCCGTGCACATCTTTGGACTGTGTGAGGAAAATGGAGCACCCGGAGGAAACCCACGCAGACACAGGGAGAACGTGCAAACTCCACACAGTCGCCCGAGGCTCTAAATGAACCCGGTTACCTGGTGCTCTGAGGCAGCAGTGCTAACCACTGAGCCACCGTGCCGGCCTCCAACTGTGTGGAGACTGATTTAAAACAGTACAAGTAAATGAGAGTGCAGTGGGGGCGGCAATGTGGTAGATAGGTCAATCACAGCATAAGGCCCTGTCCACTGTCGTTAGGGGATTCCTGGTTTGAAGGAAAAGCGCTCGCGTCAGAGGCAGCTCACTTGAATGTGGCATCATCAAACAGAATCGTCAGAGACGGAGAAAGGAGACACCATCTGCTGATCATGTGTTCAGCCACATTCAGAAGTTCCCTCTGAATGATTGAAAAGAACCAGACATTAAATGGAGGAGTTCTGACTCACATCTGGTCAGAAGCGTGACGTGGATAGAAACCCAGAGGAAGGTCAGTGGGCATACATGCGCAGACGTTCATTATGGGATATAATGCTCAGCAATTATTTGTTTCTGCTCAAAAAGAAGGACTTGATGAAGAGATGAACCACCCATGGTTGACTAAAGCTCTTAAGGTTGCTATTCAATCAAAAATTGATGAGCATTGATATCGGGCCAGATTTAGGATGTTTATTTCAAGGACTACTGGCAGATGTTATGCATGAATTTCAGCTGTGCTTCCTGAATTATCCCAGAAACCCCTGCCATTGCTGTTCCATCCTCTTCCCTGCTCATCTCCCCTTCCTGATTCCAGGTTCTCCCTCTCCAATTACAAAGCATATTCTCTCACATTCTGGTCCCTCTCCACATCACCTTAAGCTCTTTGATCCAGTCTACCTTCCCTGCACTAGCATCAGGCTGCATTTTGTGCTGCCACTTTTCCTCTGGTCTCAGTGTGGCTCGGCCTCTCCATTCACGCTGTTTTACAACTTCCACTCACATCTCATTCTGGAAAGTTTCCTTCTTGGAGTAAACCGTATTGAAAACACCTCTCCTCCTTTGCCCTGAATTCACACAGTGATCCAAATTTCAAAAAGTATACTCAGTCTACATTTCACTCTGCTAACGGTAACTGCATTCTTACCGTGTGGTATAATAATTCCCTTCATTACATAGATCTGGCCAGAGATACGTTTTCACTGTAGAGATCATCACCCACTTTAGACAAAGGAATTCAGGTGTTTGATGCCTTTTTGGCACTAGTAAGAGTTTCCTGCTGCCTTGGTATTGTAACATGGAGAAAAACAAATCATAGTATGAGGTTTGGGCTGAGTGTTGTTTACCTGTCATTTTTAATCTGTATAGGTTAGATGGATTTTTGAAGTTGGCTCTGTGGGTCGGCACATCATCGAAGGTCGAAGGGCAGACACTGTACTGTCATGTTCTAGGTAATATTGATGAAAATGAGGTAATCTGGAAAGTAATTGTACAGGAATATGCATAGAAACTAGAAGCTGATGTAGGCTATTTGGTGCCTCGCGTTCTGACATTCAACAAGATCATGACTGACTCCTTTCTGATTTGTATCCAACATTCTCCTCTCCCCTCAAAAATGCTTGATCCCCTTCTTAACGGGAATATGAATACATGCACCCCCATCCTTAAATTTATGCAAATAACCCATCTCCATTACATTTTTATGGTTTGAAAAAAGTAATGAGGAGGTCAGATGAACAAGATGAAGCAAATGTCTGAGATGAGGAATTTCGAAATCGTCCAATAGAAGAAAGAAAATAAGATGAGCGATGACAGAATTATATAATGCAATGCAATCTGCTGCGTGCACTTCTGCTTTATTTGCAAAACGTTTTATGCAGGTACAATAAGTAACGAGGAAACGTCACAGAATTGTATCAGGTATTGTGAACAACATTGAATATAAATGTCGATGTTAATGTTTCAGTTGTATCAGGCACTGGGTGTTGGCAAGTTCAGTTGCCGAGATAGCTAGTCTATCAAACAGAACGATACTAATAGCATGGGTTTAATTCCTGCTCTCACTTGATAGATTAATTGAGTATAACATGTCTGCAGAGCAGATCCGCTGAAAGAGAAGCAACTCGGAAATATTTTTGGGATAATGGGCTTTAACCAGTGCAGTGCCATAGGGATCAGTGCTGGAGCCGGAATTATTAACCGCACAATGAATTGGGTGATAGAAATGAAAGTACTACCTCCATATCTGTGAGTAACACAAACAGAAGTGGGAAGGCAAGTGGTGAGGATGATGCCAGGAGTTTATCATGAGAAAGAAAAAAATAAGGTGAGTGCACAAAAAGTTGGCATCTGACATATAGCGTTGGAAAGCTTGTACTGATTAACTTTTTCAGGTAAAATAGAAGGGTGAATCTAATTTAAAAGAGAAAAGACTCAGGAAGTTCAGGCCCTCGGCTTGACAGTTAAAAAGTTGGCATGCAATTCAGCAATTACAGGAAATTCGAAAGTACTATTAGCAATTATTTCAAACGTGGTGGTGCATAAATATCATTCTAAACATGTACACGTTTCTATGCAGACTGAACGTGCAAAAATGTGAACGGTTCTGGTCTAATTTTCTAAGGAAATATGTAGAGGAGATAACAGACATATTGGTAGCAGTTGGGAGAAGCTCCACAGAATTAATCCTGAGAATTGAGGTATTTTCTTATGGAGTGAGCTTGAGTAGCTTAGAGAAAAACTCATTGGAGGTTGAAAGAATGAGAGGATATCTCAATGAAAACAAAAACAGATTGTCAGTAGGCTTGACAGGCTCATTGCCAACAAGGTTGTCTCAATTTGTGGGAGAGTCCAGGACCAGAGGGTATAGCCTCAGTCAAAGAGAGCATATCTTTATGAGGGAGGTTAGGAGTGCCTTCTCTCTCAGAGGGTTACTGAATGATAGGCCTGTTGAAACCCTGTCGCTAAGTCTAATTAAAGCAGGTGGTGGACAAATTTCTAAGCAGTGAGGGAATCAAGAGCTATGGGGATAAGGCAAGAAGGCGGATTTGAGGATCATCAATAAGCCATGATGGTAATGAATTGTGGAGCAGACTTGATTTGTTGAATAGACTATGTTAGCTTAAGGTCTGATAAACATTCTATTGGATCCTGACAGATTAGCTTTGGATAGAATGCTTCGACTTACGTATAGCATGTAAACGTATAGTTCATTTGTTAAACATGAGGGCTCACCCATTCCAAACAGCAATTAACTTTCCTTTCTGCAGGTGGTTTTATATTGGATTTCTCTAGCTGAAAACTTAGTGGAAGCAGAGACCCTAAACACCTTTTAAGGCAGAAGTAGATAGGTTCTAGGTCAGGAAAGGGTTGAACAGATTTGCAGATTAGTTGGGAATGCAGGTTCAATGCTATAATCAGCTCAGCGTGACCTTATTCAATCAGAGTAAGCACAAGGAGCTGAATGGCATGTTCCCAGTTCGGCTGCCTCCGTTTGTACATTCTTTGACATAGTGTTTAAAACGTCGTACACAACTCATCTATGATATCAAAAGATAAATAGCTATGTTAAAACTGTAGGTGGAGCCAGCAATAATTTACATCCTCATTTTCATATGCACATTGTGAATATTATACAGTACTTTATAAATTCAAAAGTTTCAATTGAGTAAACTTCCTCTGGCAGCATACAAGGTATTTGCATAATTACAAAAACGACTGACCAAATCTGCAAATAGGATTCAAGAGGTAAACTCACGAATTCCTGCATAACTGTGGTCCAGCATTCTTACTGAAATGTTCAATACCACTCACCCCCACCCCCATCTCTGTACACAGACAATGAGGGAGCTGTGCTCTGTATCTTACACAGGCCATGCCTTTGTTTTGGTGATCAATCTTTTGGAGGCTGTAACAGTGTTTAATTTGTGAAGTATTTATTCTAAGTATCATATCAATGATAGAATTAGTGACATGCTCTTTTTTTTATAAATTCATTTCTATTTCTGCCTTATGCTCCATGGATCATTCCTGCATTAATCAATACTGACTGTTCTGTTATAACACAGGAGCCCATATCATCAAACTCTGCTGTGATCTCCCACATGTACTGACTTTATTCCTCTCCCAGCTTTTACCTGAGCCTGAACAAATTTGTTGTACAATCTCAGCATTCTATTTTAAAGTGAATTGAGTTTCTTCCTAATTTTCCTATCTGTCACCAAAACTTTCCCCGTTTCCCAGCTCTATTGCAGCCTCGATATGCATCCCTGCCTTAGACACTTTGCTTCTGAAAACTTCATCCATGTCTCGGTCTGCTCCAGTCTCAACCATTTTAATAATCGTCTCATTGGCGTCTCACTTCATACTCTTTATGAACCTCAGTTTATCCTCAACTCTGCTGCTTGTCCATCAACTCACACGGAGTCTAATTCACTTATCACCTCTATAATCGTTGAACTACAGTGGCTTCTGGTATGGTAATATCTCATTTTAAAGTTCTCATTCTTATCAGTGTCTCTCTCTGGCATCACATCTCCAATTAGTACCATTCCTCAAGTCATTTCTCATAGATCCCTCAATTTTGTTTTCCCTTCCAGAATTGTGCTTAAAATGAATGTTTCCCTCCTTGACCATGATTTGAGCCCCTGTACAGTTGATGGTACTGTGTCATTGCTTGTATTTTCATTCACTTCTCAATGCATCACACGTGAAGCTCCCTGTTAGACAGGGATATCAGCAACTTTGACTCATTACTTTCACAATTATTCTCTGTCAATCCATTGAAACTCCATGTTAGTCATCGTCAGCTGATCAAAATTGAACCAAATGGGAAAACCCCTTGGAGGTTTGAGAAGAATCAGGCATGAATTACAGACTTTTGGTCTGCAGGTACAAGAAGTGGTTAGGAAGGCAAATGTAATTTTCTCCTTCATTGCTAAAGAGGTTGAGTTTAAAAGCAGAGAGGTAATGTTGCAGCTGTACAAGGTGCTGGTGAGATCACATCTGCAGTACTGTGTGCAGATTTTGTCTCCGGACTTGAGAAAGGATGTACAGGCACTGGAGGAGGTGCAGATGAAGGTGTATCCGGCGTTGAGGAGGATTGATTTATGAGGAGAGACTGAGTAGATTGGGATTATATTAGTTCGAATTCAGAACAATGAGGGGGGAATCTTATAGAAACATATAAAATAATGAAGGTAATGGATCAGATAGAAATAGACTGTATGTTTTCACAGACATGTGAAACTAGGATAAGAGGGTACAGCTGCAAGACGAGAGGAAGCAGATTTAGGCCTGAATTGAGAAAGAATGTCTTCATCCAGAGGGTTGTTAATCTGTGGAATTCTTTGCCCAGTGAAGTAATTGACGCTTTCAGGAAACTGTTTTAAAGTAAGGTATATTTGTTTCTAAAAATGGAAGAAAATAACGGATACAGTGAGTGGTTGAGTAAGTGGAGCTGAGTCCACAAAAAGGTCAGCCATAATCTTATTGAATGATGGAGCAGGGTTGAAGGGCTGGACGGCCTACTCCTGCTTCTAGTTCTTATGTTATAATCAACAGCTTAAGCACTTGTTGCTAACAATGAGCTGGAAAATAGACTGAAAGGAATTTCAGTTGATAACGTTGACAGATATTTAAATTAACATTTCACAATGATCAAACATGTTGGGGAGACGATGGCCTTGTAAGTGTTATGTCTAGATTGTTAATCCATAGACCCCGATAACATTCTGGGACCCGAGTTCAAATCCTGCCACGGCAGATGCTGAAAGTTTATTTCAGTAAACACAATCTCGAATTAAGAATCTCATGATGACCATTAATCCATTGTCAATTGTTGGGCAAACCTCTCTGGATCACTGAAGTCCTTTAGGGAAGGAATCTGCCATCCTTACCTGCTCTGACCTACATGTGACTCCAGTTCCATAGCAATGTGGTTGACTCATAACTGCCCTCTGTGCAATTAGGGATCGGCAACTAATGCTGACCTAGCCAATGATTCCCTAATTTCGTGAACAAATTTAAAAAAAAAACATCAAAAAGGAATTGATGAAATGGTAAACTTTGCATGATTAGCAAATTTAGTCAGGGTGTGTAACCAATGAAAACAAAGGCGCACAAATGATGAAAACTGCTGGTAGACCAGAGGTGTGGGACTACATTTTTAGAGCCCACAAGCTGAAAGACGTAAAGCGAATAAAGTTGGGGACAATTGATTTAGGAAGGTCAATTGTTGCAAAGTATAAACAAAAACAGCACGAGGCTGCATGTGGAAATAAAAATAATAATTATAAAAAAGCTAAAACCTTTTTTGGAACAATTGGAAGATGACATCGGGAGATTCCACACAGGAAAAACGGAAACTCTCAAATAACTCAAACAGCTATTTTATATTAGTTGTGACACTTTTTCGACAGAGAATATCCCAAAGGATCGCAGGCCTTATCTTCAGGACAACCCCTTTGATACAGGAAATGGTTGTGGATGAACTATCCACCAAAACCTAGTGGTCTGTTTCCTGGATTTCGAAACAATGTGCTCCAGACATATTCCTGGCATTTGTTGAAATATCACTACAGTCCAAGGGGATTTCAGTGGATTCAAAGATCTTACTGTGATGCCTGTCTTCAAGGAGGGAGGAATGCAGAAAGCAGGAAAATAAATGCTAGGTCTCCTTATGTCTATTATTAGGAAACTGCTCATGTCCATTATAGTGTGATTTACAATAATTTAATGGAATCAAAGAGGCTCAATAGAGTTATCTGAAAATGAGAAGCAGTGATAATAAAAGTGAACCCTTAGATTGTGTAATTAGATTTGGTAAGCATTTTGTAAAGTACCATCTAAAGCGTATATTGCACACGGTAGGAACTTGTGGGTTATTGTTCAGAGATTGAACACAAAGGAGTGAGTTTTGATGAACATGTCTGTGTGAGTTCAGAGAGACATAATAAGTGGAGTGCCACAAATGTCAGCCCTTGGACTCCCAGTTGCTTACTGTCTGTATTAAAGTTGTTTTTGTTGGGGGCGGGAGGTGTAGAATACAATCAATGCATACTTGATGATGGTAAAGATAGGTTGGAGTGCATGGTGTGATCAGGATGAAAGAAATCTGCACTGTGTAATTGGAAGATAGAGTTCATTTTAATAAAGTGTGTGGTCAAGCACTTCAGAAGGAATAATAAAAAAGCTAACGATTATTTATATGGAGAAAGATTGTGAAAACAAAAGACCAGCGCAGAGAGATTTGGGTGTTGTTGTGCGTGCAAGGTCTGAGAAACCATAAGGATTGATCAATTTCCAGGACCGGATAATGTGTATGCCAGTACGTTATGGAAGGAAAGATATGTAGGTTCGAGAGTTGGGCTGAGAAGTTGCAAATGGAGTTCAATCCTGTCAAATGCGAGGTCGTGCTTTTTGGAAGATCCAATTCAAGAGCAAATTATACAGTAAGTTGAAATGTCCGGAGGAAACTTAATGTCCAGAGAGATCTCTGGGTGTTCAAGTCCTTTGATCCCTGAAAGTGGCAATGCAGGTTAATAGATTTGTCAGGAAAACATATGAAATGATTTCCTTCATCGAACTAGGTATTGAGTACAAGATTTGGCAGGTCATGTTACAGTTCAATAAGACTATGGTTCAGCATTATATCTGGTACATTTCTGGTCGCCCACATTACCAAAACGATGTGGATGATTTGGAGAGAGTACAGAAAAGGTTTACTAGGATGTTACCTGATATGGAGGGTGCAAGCTATGAAGAGAAGTTGAGTAGATTAGGATTATTTTCATTAGAAAGACAGAGGCTGGGGAGGGGGAATCTGAATGAGGTCTACAAAATCATGAGAAGTATAGATAGGGTGGATAGCAAGAAGATTTTTTTCCCCAGAGTGGCGTACTGAATTTCTAGAGGCCACGAGTTCAACGTGAGATTGGATATGTTGATGGGAGGGATATGTGGTAAATTCATTATGCAGAGGGTGGGAGTGCCTGGAACGCGTTGCCAGTAGTGGTGTTAGTGGTGGACACTATAACATCATTTAAGATCTATCTAGACAAATATATGAACCGGTAGGGAGCAAAGGAATACAGATCCTTAGAAAATATGCTTTGATAGAAGAATTGGATCGGCACAGGCTTGGAGGGCTGAAGGGCCTGCTCCTGTGCTGAAATATTCTTCGTTATTTTTCTTTGCTCTTTGTTCTTTCAAACTATGGGAACCCAGCAGATATAGTTGAATCATTTATACACACGTGAAGTACTGGAGGACTGGAGGATGGCTAATGATGCGCCTTTCGAAAGGCCGGAAGGAAAAGCATGGAAACGATAGACCGTGTGCCTGACATTGGTGATGAGTAAGTTGTTGGAAGAGATTCTGAAAGATAAGATTTACATGCATGGAGAGAGAAGGGCTGATTTGTGTTGGTCAGAAAGATTTTGTATGAGAGGAATCATGTCTTATAAACATGATTTTAATTTGTATTAAATGAAGTGAACAGAAAGATTGTAGTAGAATGGTAGATGTTGTTTAAATGAACATTAGAAAAGCCTTTGATAAGGTTCTGCATGGTAGACCAATTAATAAAGTTAGAGCACATGGGATTGCGGGTAAGCTTGACAACTGGATGTAAATTCGGTTTTACAGAAGGAGACAGAATAGAGGATTTTGCTTTCGCCTGGAAGCTTATAACAAGCAATGTTCCACCGGGATCAGTACTGGATGGACTTTTGTTTGTCATTGATGTAAAAGGTTAGGATGATAATATCAATGGCATGGTTGGTACATTTACAGATAACACTAAAATTGCTGTTCTATTGGGCAGTGAGACAGTTATCTCCGATTGCAAAGAGATATTGAGCAATTAGGTCAATGGATTGAGGAGTGACAGATGGAGATTAGATAAACTAAATGGGAGGAACTGCATTTTGGTAAAAAAAAACAAGTGCATGACGTATAACAAATAATTATACGGTCCAAGGTAGTACTTCAGGCGATAGAGATCGAGGAATTTTGGTACATAATTCTTTGAACTTTGTGTCAGACGTGGAAAAGTATTTTAGAAGGCATTTAGCACGTTTGCCTTCGTCACTCAGACGTTTCGCTATAGGTGTCGTTATTTCGTATTGAGTTTGTACAGGGCATTGATAAGGCCTCTTTTGGAGTACTGGGTCCAGTTCTGATCACACAGTCAGGGGAAGGGCATTATTAAACTTGTTAGAGTTAAAATATATTTACCGTAATGTTACTAAGAACGGAGGGATTGGGGTATAAGGAGAGATTGGATTGGATCTTATTTCCTTGGAGGGCAGAAAATCCAAGGGTTACAATATAAAATCATAAGGGATATTGATAAGGTGAATGGCATGTTTCTGTTCCTTCGGACGGAGGAATTCAAAACCAGCGAGAAAAAAGTGAGGAGAGAAGGATTTCAAATGTACATGCGGGCAATTTGTTCTTAAATAGAGATATTAGTGTGTGTAATGCACTTTCAAAGGAAGTGGCAGGTGCAGGTACAGTTACAACATTTAAAACATGTTTGGGTTGGTACAAACATAGGAAAGGTTTGGATGGATATGGGCCAAACTCAGGCTGGTAGTATTAGTTGAACAAAGGGTGTGGTTCCATGATGTTCGATTCTGTGACTATGATTCTTTTACCTTTTATAAAAAAAAGGTTAATGACTTTCCAATATCTGTGTCAAAGTGAATACTTATTCTTAAAATGAATTCCCTAGTTTTAGATTAGATTACATTACATTACAGTGATGAAACAGGCCCTTCGGCCCAGCAGGACCACACCGACCCGCCGAAGCGTAACCCACCCGTTCCCCTACATTTACCCCTTACCTCACACTACGGGCAATTTAGCATGGCCAAGTCACCTGACCTGCACATCTTTGGATTGTGGGAGGAAACCGGAGCACCCGGAGGAAACCCATGCAGACACGGGGAGAACGTGCAAACTCCACACAGACAGTCGCCTGAGGCAGGATTGAACCCGGGTCTCTGGCGCTGTGATAGTCTCCCAAACAAGAGGAAATGTCCATCCACGGTTTTCAAGATCTTGTTTAGTACAATAGAAAGAGCACTGACACTGAGATCTAAAAAGCACACCTTTCATAAAACAAAGACTTCAACTCAGAAACAATAAAGTGAAGTATCTTTGGAAGTTTCTCAATGTAATGAATCTTTTTTTTTCCAGAAACCAAAAGCACGTTGGATAACAGATATAAACCGATCCCTGGAGCATTCCAATGGTTTCAGTTTTTCAACCTGAAAATCAATATAAAATTCTACACACAACTTCCTGTTGTAAATCAGGAACAAAAACAGAAGTTCCTGGAAAATCTCAGCAGATATGGGAACTTCTGTGAAGAGAAATCAAAGTTAACATTTTGGGTCTGAATGGTGTCCTTCCTCAGTTTGAATCTTTCATTATGTCAGTTTAGGATTCAAAACAATTTACATTGCATCAGGCGTGATCTCAGCGATGCCCTGTACAAATGCAGGTAAAACATTCCTACGATTAAACCCGATACCCTTAGCAGCATCATTCCATTTACTTTCCTAATCATTTGCTACACATGATGACTAACTTTACACGATTCATACAACAGTACTCACAAATCCTTGTGTGTCACTGAGTTCTGAAACCTCTCACCATTTAAATAGTTACTGATTTTATATCCTTCTTCTAAAACACCCACTCTCATAATCCACATTAAACAATTTCTGCTGAAGATTTTCGCACTAAACCACCCCTGTCTGTATCCCATTGCTGACTCCCTGTCTGTATCCCATTGCTGCCTCCCTGCGTACACTTGACAAAGCATTGAATGACTATCTTGATAAATTAGCTCATATAGCTTCAATCCATCGGGTCATCCAAATAACTGTAACTAGTGGAGTATCTCAGAGATTAATATATACCAGTTTTACAACCTGTAAACCAATATTAATCTCGAAGCACTACTTCCTGCTATATTCAAGAGGCTGCTGTGATTGCTCAGCACCGAAGGCAGTTTGAATTGCCTCGTCCTGTGCTGTGTCGTGTGTACTGGAGGGCTGAATACCATCACCTCGTCTCTGTCTAACTCCTTAGAGGGGCAGAATGGTCTCCCGCTGTCTTATTGCCTTACTGGCTGAATGTGGTCTTTCTCTCCCTCTGTTACAGCATTGAGGAGTGGATTGAGAGAACAACACAGGAGGTAGGATCATCAGTTGGCCAGTCGCCCCCTCAGGCCTGCTGCAACATTCAGAATGCTATTGGCTGATATGATTGTGTCAGAGCATCCTTTTCCTGTCTGTTTCCAATAAACACTGACTCTGTTGTATATCAATGGTCAGGTCAGCTCAGCCTTGAATACCTTCAGTAACCCAGTCTTCACTGTTCCCTGGGAATGTGAAAATCGGCAAGGAGAAAAAATTATCCTTAACTCAGTCTTAATTAGAAGGCACTTATTTTATAATATATTTGATCAGATTAGATTAAATTAGAGTAAGTTCGATTCCCTGCAGTGTGGAAAGAGGCCCTTTGGCCCAACCAGTTCATACCGACCTTCTGAAGAGTGACCCACCCAGACCCATTTCCCTCTGACAAATGCACCTAAAACTATGGGCAATTTAACAGGGCCAATTCACCTGACCTGCACATCTTTGGACTGTGGGAGAAACCGGTGCACCCCGAGGGAACCCATGCTGACACGGGGAGAATGTGCAAAATGTGCCAACCTCACAAAAAAATCACCACTGCTTTTGAGGAACAGGAAATGACAATAATTAGGAATAGACCAAAAACTATTTAGCCTTCCAAATATGCCCCACATTACCACTGACTATATTTTGGTTAAATATCTATCAGAGCCAGCTTGCACAGCACCCTCACAAAGCCATTTCCAGATATCAAAGGATCATAAGAAACGAGAACAGAATTTGCTCCATCGAATCTGCTCTGCTGCTTGGTCATGGCCGGTTTGTTTCTCAACCTCATACTCCTCACTCCTCCCAATTACCCTTGATTCACTTATTCATCAAAAGTTTACCAAACTCTATCTCAAAGACGCTACTGTGTTACTGTGTTTGCATGTTTGTTCATATATGAGTGTCTGTACGTGTGTTTGTGCATGTGTCTGTTGCAGATTTAAGGGAGTATTTTATCCTGGACTCTTTTAAATTTAAGTTTTCAGGCAGAGTTACCGAGCAATCTTCCAGAGCAACTAGAGTAATAAGTTTGTGAGACCTTAGTTTTTTTAAAAGTTGGAACAATAGAAGCAGCCTCAATGAGTACAGTCAAGGTCTCAAAGAAGCAGGGCGTATAGTCAGCAGTTTGCAGCAGTTGTAGCCGGGATCTCACCAGGGTTGTACACTGTACTACATGTCGCTGGCTGCTACTCTCTCTGAATTTTCCTTTCTGGGTTGCAGGAGTTGCATGTCCTGCAGTTTGTTTTTTCTGAATTTTGTGCCCAGGGTGTGTATTTGAGCTGTTCCCACATTGGAACAGTTACTGTTTAGTAGTAAAATAATTTACTGAGTTTTGTTAAGATTTCCAATAGAGTTAAGTTATTCCACGTTCATCTTTCTTTGATTATATTTTTACTATAGTGTTCAAATAAACTGTGATTTGCGTAACTTCAATTACTTTGATCAATTGAATTGGACCTGGAACACGGCACCTTATGTCTAAAATAAGAAAACGTTCGGGTCCAGACTAACTTCTTAATCTATTTTGAGAGTTCTGTTCCGTCCTGAAACACTGTGTAATGGGATTAATTGAAATGGGGAATAAAACCTTGTTTCCTCGTATGTTTAAAATGATGTAATATAATCCTCTGCTGGTTCGCCAACTCCACTGTGCAAGCAGTAGGCTTCATAGAATCCATTCAGTTTGGAATTCATTCCACCTAGATCACACTGACCAGCCATAGAGTGTCCCACAATCATTTCCATCCCTTTAACCCTGTGTTTCACATGGCTAATCCATCTAAACTGCACATCCCTAAGCATTATGGACCACTTAGCACGGTCAGTCTATCTAACCTGCACATCTTTGAACTACAGGGGGAAAGTAGAGAACTCATCGTTTGCTTGAGAATGCATCAATAACTGTGAATCACCCACATTCATGCTTCAAATAATAGCCTTGGCAATAGAGAGGAGTTTGTCTGATCCCTTGCAATGCTGTCCCTGAGATATTAGAGAAGGAAGTGGACATGTCTAACATTGACCTGCTGGCACCATTGAGTCATTGAGAATGCTTTCGCACTTATCATTTGTCAGAGTGTAGAGCAAATAAAGTGCAAGTAGCAGAACGTGCAATCAAGTTATCTCATCTTCTTCCACAATGGTTCACTTCTCGACATCTGAAGACAAATGCTGTGGAGCACAGACATTTCTCCATATGATTCTCAGTACAATTGTAATCCTCTCCGCACCAATCTCGAGAGAGAGAGAGAGAGAGACAGAGAGACAGAGAGTCTGTGTCTGCGTCTATTTGTCTGTGTGTGTGTGTGTGACTGAGTCTGTCTGTCTGTGCACTGTTGATGCTGCTGTCAGTTTGTATGATGCTGTGACCTGCTGCCCTCCCTCCTTCCAGATGGTTTTCACCCTCCGCCACTGTTTGTGCAATAGAGTGGATAGGACAGCAGAGTGTGGAATTCCATCACTTTAACCAACACAGGGACCAACAGACCATTCCCACACAGAGGTACACGCACACACACTAATACACACAGTTACATGCAATATTACACACACGAAGACGCAGAGATAGAATAAATACACACACACACACAAATACACTGACATGAGACAAACATGGGAGTCAATCTGTATTTCTCTTTCTCTGTGGCAAATTCTCACTATTTCACCCACTCTGTATGGTGTACAATATTATTTCTATTTCTCTGTTTTCAGCATGTCAGTTTTCTTCTCTGGCTCTTTGGGATGTGTGTTGTTATTTCTGACGCTCCTTTATCACATCAGTGAGTCTGTCAGTATTTCAATTGTTCTGTAGGGGAAAGTAAGGACTGCAGATGCTGTAGATCAAAACCGAGAGTGTGGTGCTGGAAAAGCACAGCAGGTCAGACAACATCAGAAGATAACCCCGGGAATTACAGGCCAGTTAGTCTTACTTCGGTGATAGGCAGTGTAATGGAAAGGGTACTGAGGGATAGGATTTATGAGTATCTGGAAATACACTGCTTGATTAGGGACAGCCAGCACGGATTAGTGAAGGGTAGGTCTTGCCTTACAAGTCTTATTGAATTCTTTGAGGAGGTGACCAAGCATGTGGATGAGGGTAGAGCAGTGGATGTAGTATACATGGATATTAGTAAGCATTTGATAAGGTTCCCCATGGTAGGCTTTTGCGGAAAGTCAGGAGGCATGGGATAGAGGGAAATTTGGCCAGTTGGATAGAAAACTGGATAACCGGTCGAAGTCAGAGAGTGGTGGTAGATGGTAAATATTCAGCCTGGAGCCCAGTTCCAAGTGGAGTTCCGCAGGGATCAGTTCTGGGTCCTCTGCTCTTTGTAATTTTTATTAATGACTTGGATGAGGGAGTCGAAGGGTGGGTCAGTAAATTTGCAGATGATACGAAGATTGGTGGAGTTGTGGATAGTGAGGAGAGCTGTTGTCGCCTGCAAAGGGACTTAGATATGATGCAGAGCTGGGCTGAGGAGTGGCAGATGGAGTTCAACTCTGCAAAGTGTGAGGTTGTCCATTTTGGAAAGACAAATAAGAATGCGGAATACAGGGTTAACGGTAGGGTTCTTAGTAAGGTGGAGGAACAGAGGGATCTTGGGGTCTATGTTCATAGATCTTTGAAAGTTGCCACTCAGGTGGGTAGAGCTTGTAAGAAGGTCTATGGTGTATTAGCGTTCATGAGCAGAGGGATTGAATTCGAGAGTCGTGAAGTGATGTTGGAGCTGTACAGGACTTTGGTTAGGGCACATTTGGAGTACTGTGTGCAGTTCTGGTCGCCTCACTTTAGAAAAGATGTGGAAGCTTTGGAGAGGGTGCAGAGAAGATTTACCAGGATGTTGCCTGGAATGGACAATAGGTCGTACGAGGATAGGTTGAGAGTGCTAGGCCTTTTCTCGTTGGAACGGCGAAGGATGAGGGGTGACTTGATAGAGGTTCATAAGATGATCAGAGGAATAGATAGAGTAGACAGTCAGAAACTTTTTCCCCGGGTACAACAGAGTATTACAAGGGGACATAAATTTAAGGTGAAGGGTGGAAGGTCTAGGGGAGATGTCAGGGGTGGGCTCTTTACCCAGAGAGTGGTGGGGGCATGGAATGCGCTGCCTGTGGGAGTGGCAGAGTCAGAATCATTGGTGACCTTTAAGCGGCAATTGGATAGGTACATGGATGGGTGCTTAAGCTAGGACAAATGTTCGGCACAACATCGTGGGCCGAAGGGCCTGTTCTGTGCTGTATTGTTCTATGTTCTATGTTCTAAGACAAGGAGAAGTAGCATTGTAGGCATAAGTCCTTCATCAGCCCTGTCTATAATCCAGATTCTGGCCTGACTTACTGTGCTTTTCCAGCACCAACTCTCCGCTTTGACCTCCAGCATCTGCAGTCCTTACTCTCTGACTTGCTGTGCTTTTCCACCACCACATTCTCTTTCAGTTATTTTGACTGGTGTGTGACGCTATGACAACTTCGATGCTTGTTGATGTCAGCAAACCTGGAAGAATTGTGAAGTGTGTGGAGGATGGAGTGCAACAGCAACAGGACAACGCCAACTTGGTGTAGAGTTCAGGCAGATTTCATACGACAATCAATGCAAGACAGTGTGAGCTGATGCAGTTTGGAAGGAAAACAGACTGTGCTGTTATAAAGTGGGTGCAGGAGCAGAGGGACCTCGGTGTGTATGAACACAGATTATTGAAGATGTCAGGAAAAGTGGGGAGAGCAGTAACTATCACAGATTACTTTCAGTATCTAAGCTGTTTACAGGGGGAGGTGTAGGACGGTGTCTCCGTGCTCCCTTCCTGGGAGGTGGTGGTGACGATGTGTTGTGAGCCCACCGTGGGGATTCCATTTGCTGCAGCTCGATACAAAAGGGAGATGGCATCAGGGTCACAGCTTCTAAGTTGTGCCAGGGAGAAACGGAGCTGCCAGTGGATTTAACATAAGAATTTCCCCTCACTGAACATTGCTCCTTACTCGGTCGGTGGGATGTGGATGCTTCAGAATCTCCACACGAGGCGTCCCAGTCCTGTCCAACTCGTACCAGCGTCTTCCCCACATGGCCATGGAATCCCCACATGGCACTCCACCACCCAGCTTGGCCCTTTCTGTCCTATTCCAGGCTGTTTCTTCTGGAATGGGAGGGAGGGAGGGAGGGTGGGTGGGGTGGTTGGTGGTCCTGCTGTTCGTGCTGGTGTAGGTGTGAAGGGGGAATGAAGAGGTTTTTGGAGGGGCGTCTGTCCACAGTGTTGTATCCATGCAGTGTTGTTAGTGTGGGGGGTAGAGTGGAGGTGAGAGAAGTAGAGAGAGAGGGGGAAGATGCTACATGCAGCAGTGAGAATATTGGAGCATGTGCCTTGTTCGAGGGTAGGAGCTATAACAGATATACAGTGAGTGTGAGGGAGCAGAGAGAATACGGCGACCCTTATCCTGACAGAATGGGGAAGGTTATTGATGCTTGTCCTGTATTGCTGGATATTTCTTCAGACCGCAGATACTGCACTCAACTGGGTGGTGAGCTCAGATCATGCTCGTTGGGTCTGGTGGTGTGGTCCCCTCTGGGAAGAGAATGTTCCCCCTCTGTACTAGCCCATCCACCAGGACCTCCGCGCCCCTGTCGACAAACTGTGGTGTAATTGACCCTTATCTGCCATGCTCAGGGTAAATTTTGCAGGGCAGTTCCTAATAGAGAAAGCTCAAACATGTGCCCGTTGGCCTTTTAAAGCTGACCACAGTGCCAGGGATCACAGAATATCCAGGGGTATCTGAGCGATGGTGAGTACCTCCAGCCATGATGGGCGTTAGAATGGCATTGAATGAGAGGGACACCATGGGGAGGGGTGGGTAGTTAATGAGGTGAGTTTGATACGATAGCACCAGGAAACTAGCTCAGCCTCGTGTTGACGATCCCTCGATCACACTCAACGAACATGGCACTGAGACAAATTATTGTTAGATTCAGCCCAATGGGTTGAAGTCTGTGCTGACCCTACTCCCAGTTACAATGCTGCAGAACAAATGTTAATCCAAAATTCCCCTGAACTCACACCAATATCCCAATCACCAATCATTCCTGGAAGCACTGGCTAATGTTACAGGATACTGTACGCAGGACAGTGATCTCATGCAATGTTACTGAGAAACGTACTGGGGTGGTGGACACAGTTCCACACCCTGGTCGCATGTCTCATCTGGGTTTATAGATCAATACACTGCTGTGGTCTGCTTACCTTTCCACTCTGTGTAGATTGGGGATTTTATTGTACAGTACACCAGTCCGGTCTGCACAGTGTATCATACTGAACACATATCTCACCTGGGTTTATAGATCAATCACTTCAGGGGTCTGCACAGTGTTCTACTCTGGACCGATTGCAGGGGTGTGTTCAGCAATACACGAGCATGGTCTGCACAGTGCTCCATGCTGAACAGATATCTCCTCTGGGTTTATGGTGTCTGGTCTGGTTCTCTGAGGTGGATTGAGAATGTGATAGAACTAATGACTTCAACTGATATGGCAATGCTTTTACTTTTGTTGTCATTTGTGTGGTTGGACCCTCCAAATTCTGACTCCACCGGCCAGTCCCATTCTTCAATCTATCTCCATCGTTCAGTAACGTGTTGTCCCATGTGTTATTGTCCATTTCAAATGTGAGTAAAGCTGTTCTATTTCCCTGGCCTTTGACGTTGCTCACCCTAGAGAATTGGGATTCACTGCGGTAAACCTCAGTAAGGTCACTCCTCAGACTCAACACTCCAGGGAATATAGCCCCAGCCTATTCGTACTCTCCGTGTAGCTCGACATCACCAACTCCTAACACCAGCAACATACTTGTAAACGTTTTCTGCACTGTTTCAAATTTAACAACATCTTTTCTAAAGCAGGGAGAACTGAATTCAAGGCAGTATTATGGAAGTCGCTGAACCTAGTGTGTTGGCGAAAGTGAGTATTGCAGGTACTGAAGATTAGTGTCGATAATATGGTGCTGGAAAAGCACAGCAGGTCAGGCAGTATTCGAGGAGCAGGAAAATCGATGTTTCAGGCAAAAGCGATCTCGGATGCTGCCAGCCTTGCTGGGCTTTTCCAGACCACACTCTGAACCCAGTGTATATCCCAAATGGTCTCCTTCTTCAAAGACCGCAATTTTCCCTCCCACGTGGTCGACGATGCACTCCAGTGCATCTTGTCCACTTCCTGCACCTCCGCCTTTGATCCCACCCTTCCAAACGCAACAGGGAAAGAACACCCTGGTCCTCATCTTCCTCCCTACCAAACCTCTAGATGCAATGCATCATCGTCCCCTATCTGGGCCACCGACAAGCAGACCCCACCACCAGGGTTATATTTCCCTCCCCACCCTACCTGTGCTCCATAAAGAACATTCCCGATGCGACTCCCTTGACAGGTCCACGCCACCCACCAACCTACCCTCCCATCTTGGCACCTTATACTGCCACCGCAGGAGTTGTAAAACCTGCACCTTCACCTCCCCCTCACCTCCGTTCAATACCCCAAAGGAACCTTCCACGTCAATTGGATTTTTACCTGCACTTCCACACATGGCAACTACTGTGTCCGTTGCTCCCGATGTTCACTCGTCTACGTTGGGGAGACAGGACACCAACTTAGGGAACACTCCAGAGAACATCTGTGGGACACCCGCACCAACCAATGACACCGCACCATAGCTGAACAATTTAACTCCCCCTCCCACTCCGCCATGGACATGCACGTCCTGGGCTTCCTCCACCTCCACTCCTTAACCACCTGACGCCTGGAGGAAGAAAGCTTCATCTTCCATCCTGGGACCCTGAAACCACATGGGATCAATGATGATTTCACTAGTGTTCGCATTTCCCGACTCCCACCTTATCCCAAATCAAACCTTCCAACTCAGCATGGCCCTATTGATGTGTCCTACCCATCCATTATCCTTCCCACCTATCCTTTCCACCCTCCTCTCCGACATACCACCTTCATCTACCTATCACATTCTCAGCTACCTTCCCACCAACCCCACCCCGTCCCATTTATCTCTTAACACCCTTGGGCCTCAAGCCTCTTTCCTGATGAAGGCTTTACACACAAAATGTTGATTCTCCTGCTCCTTGGATGCTGCCTGACTGGCTGTGCTTTTCCAGCACCACATTCCCGACTCTGATCTTCAGCATCTGCAATCCTCACTTTCTCCCTTGAGTTAGTGTATCCAGAAATTTCCTCACCAGACATCTTATGCAGCTAGTCTGACATTTAAACCCTGTCTCCTTTTATAGACAGAGTGGGACATGAACAATCCTGCAGTGCTCTTACAGTACCCGTACATTCAAGGAAAAATATTTGAAAAATGTACGATTCATAGTCCATCCAGTAACCCTCATACATTCCATCCAGACTGAGTAAATATTCCCTTTTATTGTGATATGAGATGTGATGTAAGGAAGGGGTTAACTGAGCCTGTTTGTTCAGTCATTGTGATTAATGTCAGTCTCCATGGGTTCTAAATACCCCAGTGGAGAGTTCCCATCTTTTAATCATAAATGCGTGCCGTTCAATGTGTTATGCCATAGTATGAGCGGGAAAATTACCAACAGCACTAACAGGGATCAGCAGCTCCATACAGAAGCGAGGAGAGATCAGAATCTGAGAATATTAGATTGGAATGTTCCAACAATGGATCAGAATCTGAGAACATTAGACTGGAATGTTCCAACAATGGACAGGAGTTTATCCCATTATATTTGGTATCTTTCTATGTATTATGGTCGGTTGTCATTATCATGGCGGATCTATTATGCATTTTGCATTATTCAATATTTTTATTATCCTCTCCTGTCTATCGTTGGTGTACCTGGTAAGTCTCACTGTCCAGATTTTTTTTCTATAAACAAGTTACGTTTGCATTTGTGTTCTTTCGTGTAGTCTACGCTTCTTGACCTCAATAGTGTTCCTGTTGAGACTTTGAATCCAGTTCAATTCCTGTCTCCCTCTTTGCATCTGGCTGTATTACTCATGGGTTTCTATGTTGACCTACTCAGTTGCAGATATGAACCATTGTCTCTCTGCCCTTGTTATTTAAATATTGGGAGTGTGGAGGTCATTGTCGTCTATTATGTTTACAAACTCCATTTTCTTCCTGGGGCTCCATCCCATCCCTGGCCAATGTCTTTCTTCATTCATTTCTGGGTCTTGGGCATCGCTGGCTGTCCAGCATATTTTCGATTACATTACAGTGTGGAAACAGGCCCTTCGGCCCAACAAGTCCACACTGACCGGCCGAAGCGTAACCCACACTACGGACAATTTCCCATGGCCAATTCACCTGACCTGCACATCTTTGGACTGAGGGAGGAAACCGGAGCACCCGGAGGAAACCCACGCAGACACGGGGAGAATGCGCAAACTCCATACAGTCAGTCACCTGAGGTGGAGAATTGAACCCGGGTATCCGGCGCTGTGCCACCGTGCCGCCCATTCCTATTTGCCCTTGAAAAAGTGGTGAGCTGCCTTCTTGAATTGCTGCAGTCCACTTGCTGTGGGTTTACCCACAATGCCAGTAGGGAGGGAATTCCAGAAATTTGACCCAACGATTCTGAAGCAACAGCAGTATATTTCCAAATCATGGTGGTGAGAGGCTTGGAGTGGCGGGGAGGGGGGGAGGTTGGTGCGTGTAGGTGAAACATGCAGGTTGTGTTTGAAACAGACGAATCACAACTTTGGTGATCCGTTTGGCCATGAGCTGATTCCTGACACCATGCCCTGACCATTATTAACTTTAACTACACACTGCTCCAGAAAGTACTTCACTGTCTTAACTCATCTGCTGTTTGAATCTCGAACTGTGAAATACAGACTGAATGATGACAACAACCTGCTGCTGACACTCTCAGGTTGAAACCTGCAGAAACAAATCTGATTCGAACTCACACCAAAATTCCATCCATCTGACATTGCTGTGCACGCTGATCTATATCGCTATTGTGTCTGGCAATGTCTTTATTTTACTATTCTTAAGCACTTTAACTCATCTGTTCATGAAACTTCCCTCAGTCTCTCTGTGTCGTTTATCCAAATCCCTGCCAGGGGTTCATATTTAATCTGTTTTCCTTCATGTGTATTTTCTCTCATGCAATGATTTTTGTATTCAACACCCAAATGCATCACACACACGCACCCGCGCGCACACACACACACACACGTGCATGACACACACACAGACACAAACACATGCATACTCGCACGCATACACATGCACACACACACCTTCACTTATACTGGTCAAATGGAGATGGAAATCGTCCCTTTTTAGACAGTAATCTGTTGTGTGTATCATTCCCATATGATAATAAAGTTTTGCAATACTCCCCATGCTGGGCAGATAGTGCGCTTTACTGAGCAATACACGAGCATAGTGTGCATAGCTCTCCATGCTGGGCTGTCATCTTGTCCCAGCGTACGTTGTTTGAAGTGTTTTTTGAAGCAGATTCAGAATTTAATTGAACAAACCATTTCAATTCACCTGAAAATACCTTTATTCAATGTTCTCATTCTCATAATTTTGCTCTCGAAGGATTCACTCTTCCAGTTAGTCCCACTGCTCTGTCTTTTTCCCCATATTTCCACAACAGGTTCTCAGGTAAGTAACTATCTGTTTCTGTCTTTAATGTGAATCTCTCTGTCCCTCTGTACCTTTCTGTGACCTTGGTTTCTGGCTCCCTAGTGTATCACTGCTGGTATCGTGAAGCTCAGAAACAATGAAATGGTGTGTATCAGACTGTTATTCACTTCCCGGTGAGTCCCATGTGGTGTTCCATGGACAAAGGGGTGTATCCCAATTGGAGGAGGTATCTGGGGAGTATAAGGTGAAGAAAGCAGATGAGCTTGTGCCAGAAGCCAACAGACAGCGTTTCAGGAATCTAAAAAAGGGTCCCTGATTTAAACACAAATTGAGTTTGAAAGAATCAAAGTAATTTTGAAAGGTGGGTAAGGGTATAAAAATCTGAGCAAACCTATGACACTCTTAGAAAGATTCTTTTTTCGAAGGAGTTCAAAAATTCACTTTCTGCAATAGTGAGAACCTGCGCAGAAGAGCAGAGAGTTACAATGGCAAGATTAGAAGCAGAAATGGCTGATGATTATGAGTTCGTCCATAAATCAAAGTTTGGATACCATGATGGATTGAGAAGAATGTATGATAACTTCTTAAAATATACACCTGTGAGAGTAGGTTGACTGGCATAGGCCAGGAGTAGAAGGAAAAGACGTTACAACATTAAGAGGTGCAGAGGCATGTAATTTCTAGATGCTGAGAAATGAGGAGACATGTCATTCAGAAGAACTATTGGAGAGATGCAAATTGCTCCATTATGTAACGTGTGGTTGGTGCGTCCGGTGAAACCATCAACAGAAGTATTTCACAACTGGGAAGGAGACTTTGAGCTTGGTGTTGGTGTCACAACATTTCAGCATTTAACTTGTAAATAACGTGCCCAAGACAAATCTATATACGATCATAACGCCTAAACGTCTTTGGAGAAATTTAGGGAGAAAACATCTGGTCTGTTCAGATATAGGTTTTTATTGCTGCCATTCGATTTGGAAGTTATACAGGTGACATGACAAGAAACTGTACTTGCTGACAGGAGGGAAGATCTTGAGCTGTCTCTAACAGAAGGAACAAGGCAATTCTCAAACAGATAAGATCAAGGGTAAACAGGCCATCAGCAATTCGTAGCTGATTTTAAAAGAAGTGGTCACAGAGTGGCTGGTGGATCTGTGTGAAATATTCCATAACTCTCTGGATTAAAGGAGTGAACCAGTGAAACTGGAGACCCTCCAATGTGGCGTCTGTCTTCAAGAAACGAGAGAGACTGAAAGAAGGACCCACTTAGCCGAACCATTATTGCTGGGAATCTGTGAGCGTCTGTTATTAAGGACGGGACTGCAGAGCATTTAGAAAAACTTCACACAGAGTCAGCATGGTCTTGTTAAAGGCGAAATACATTTTGCCTGTAAAATCATGCAAAGTTTTTTCTGGAAATCCATGAGAATGTAACAAGTGGCCTTGATAAAGAGGGACTGGTAGACATGAGGAATTCCAGAGATTTTCCACAAGGTGTCACAGAATAAAGGTTCTTACGCAAGAGAGAAGCTCATAGTATGATGGATAATGCATTAGCATGGGATGACACTTGGTAAACACTTAGAAATCGGAGAGTCAGGATTCATCGATCTTTATGAACAAAATGTATCTACTGGAGTATCACAAATATCAGTCCGATGGCAACAGCTGCTTACAAGAGCTGCACTCAGCTCCTGACGGCGGGAGTTTGAGTTTGAGGATGACACTGACAACCAAAAGGCAGGCTGTTATTAAATGGAGAGAACTCGGAGCACGGAGTGGTGTGTTTCTGTGTCTGAAATATAACGTCAGCATGTTGATGCAGAAATGTTGGTTCATTAGACTGGTTCCTGGGATGAAAGGATTGAATTATTGAATACATCAAAAATGCTGAGGCGATTACTCATTGTGGTTTAAATGAATGAGGGTGTCATGACTGAAACGGACAAGATGCAGAGGAGGCTTGACAAGGTCGGTGTTGAGAATGTGATTCCACACCAGGGCAGTGTCGAAGTCAGGGATGTAGATACAGAATAAGGAATATCGATTTCAAACTGAGATGTAAAGAAATGTCTTATTTCAGAAGGTAGTGAATGGCTGGAATTTCCTAACCCCAAGAGTTGTGGAGGTTGGGTCACGGATTGTATTTACAGACGGGTGGATTGGTTTGTGACATTTCAGCGAGTTGAGGGATGCAAGGGGTTAGCAGGAAAGTGGAGTTGAGCAGTGGAGTAGATCAACCATGTTCTTATTGAATGACAGCGCAGGTTCCTGTTTCTTACGTTCTTATTTATGTTTTTGGAAAATAATTGATTATTTTCCTTGAAGTCATAATGTAAAATGTTGCATTCAGAGACAGCAGAGGATTTGTCTGTGTTGACCATGTGTGGGGCATGGGGGCGGTATTCAGTGCGAATCTGGGCCTGTAACATGACCGACATCAGGAGCAGAAGTTACAGAGAGGAGAAGCCTGAAAAGGGGGAGTGGGGGAAGGGGGTCACTGTCTGACCTAGCCTGGATTTTCCAATACATTTGCCAAACTACACCAAACCATCGGTGTGGACTCAATCTGCTCCTGCACAGCAGGACCGAAGGGCTGAATGGAACATCAGCACATAGTGCTGACGGACACGACTGGGCCATTCGGCACTTTGACACTATTCCACCAGTCAATAAGGTCATGGTTCATCTCATTGTGTTCCCAGCTGCACTTTTCTCTGATCTCCCAATGATCCCTGATTCACCTGTCTATGGAAAATCAGACAAAGTCAGCCTCGATATAATATGAAGATTCAGCCCTCCCAATCTTCTGTGTGAGAAAATTCCCACTTGAATGAATTCCCATTTTGTGAATTTCTCTTCACTCCAGTTCTGACTGAGGTTGGAGGGTTTCACTGTTTCCATTTCTAGTCCCACTCCTCCACTGCTCACAACAAATTTTGAATGTAACCAGGTTGGCGATATGGCCGATGATAAAGGTCTAATACTGGGTCAGGTTCAGTTATCAGAACAAGCCAGTTGATTTCTTCAGTTATCTACAAGTAATTAACAGAACTAACTGAGGACTATGATGGATATGTGGTTAGCACTGCAGCCGCACATCACCATGGAGCTGGGTTTAATTCCAACCTCAGGTGAGTTTGAACATTCTCCATGTATCTCTGTGGGTTCCCTCCCAATGCTCCAGTTTCCTCCCAGAGTACAAAGATGTGCAGCTTAGAGTGGATTCTCCATGATCGATTGCCCATTGTTGAGAGAGCCCATGGTAACCTCTGTCAGTGTGGGGGAATTGAACCTGCACTGCTGGCCTCTCTCTGCATCACAGACCAGCCGTCCAGCCAACTGAGTGGGAGACAGTGTAACTGTTACAGACAGAAACAAGGACAGGCAAAGGGCAAGAGAAACTTTCATAATAAGGAAAATGGTACAATTCAGATAACAGTCCAGATAACAGTTGAGGATAAAGATTCTCTGCTCAGAATTGTATTTCGTAACGGGACAAGTGTTTAGATGCAGTGTTTGGCTGAATACAATAAAGTGAGACAAAGTGAAATAGCCAGACTTACTAATTGTGATTGGATATAAAATAAGTGCATATTTTTGCAGGACCTCGCGGGGCTGAATGACTGAAAGTTCCTGTACCTGAAAATGAGAATTCTTTGGAACACTATCTGGAATTTTCCATATTCAAAGTGTGTGTGTGTGTGTGAGAGAGAGGGAGAGATCACAGATACTGCACTGAGCTGGGTGGTGAGCTCAGACCATCCTCAGGCCTCCTCTGGGATGAGAATGGACCCCCCCCTGTTCTAGCCCATCCACAAGGACCTCTGTGCCCCTGTTGAAAAGTCGTGGTGTTAGTTCCCCTTATCTGCCATGCTCGGGGTCAACGATGCAGGGTGGCTCCAAACTGAGGAATTACAACAGTGTGCCCATTGGCCTTTGAAAGATGGCATCAGTGTCAGTGATCATAGAATAGCCAGGGATATCAGTGCGATGGTGAGTCCCTCCAGCCATGTTGGCTTGCAGAATCGGGATGGCATTGAATGCGAGGAACACTATGAGATTGAGTGGGTAGTTAATGAGGTGAGTTCGATAAGATAGCACCATGAAACTAGTTCAGTCTTGTACATACAATCCCTCTGTCACACTCAATGAAAATGTTACTGAGACAAACTATTGTTAGATTCAGGCCAATGAGTCGAAGACTCTGCTGACCCCACACCCAGTTACAAAGTTGCAGAACAAATGTTCATCTAAAACTCTCCTCATCTTTATTGACGCCAATATCCCCTTCAACTATCATTCCTAGGAATACTGGCTCATGTTGCAGGATGCTGTCGAAATGTCCTTATTTCAGCATTCTGAAACCTGTGATCTTATTGGAAATTATCTCTCAATCTCCCTTTCGTTTTTTCCCCAAAAACGTTGGTAGTTAAACTGATTTAACTGCCATCCCTTTCGGGTAGGAACTAGGGAATACGGACGAGGCAATGAGGAACCTGTATCAGAGTGATCATCTAACTAGACGGGTAATTCAGAGGCACGGGCTGTGACTCCAAGGCAGTGCTTAAAATCCTACCACAGCCGATGACAGAGCTTAAATTCGAATGACAAAAATTGGAATGAAAGCTAATTTCACTCATGGAAACCAGAAACGGTTCAGATTTATTTTTATTATTTCACTGATAGTCTTTGCTAAAGAAGGTTAACATTATTACCCAGTGTGAACTCAGTGTGACTTCAGACCCACAACAACATTGTTGGCTCCATTTTGTCTTGACAAATGGCCGCGTAGTCAAGGATAATTAGTGATAGACAACAAATGCTGCCCTTGCCAGTGATGCTGGCATCCAGAGAAACAACAGCATGAAAGGTGAAATAAACCAAGGAATGGTGGATGCTAGAGATTGAAAATAAAATTCTCCAGCGTCTAAAAGTGTTGGAGAATCTCGCAGCTATGGCAGCCTCTGTCAGGAGAAATGCAGATTACGGTTTGATTCCAGTGACCCTGTTTCACACCTGAAAGCAAACTGGGAAATAATATTATTTATCCTGGTATCATGGATGGTTGGGTTGGAGAGAGAGGTGGGGCCCAGGTTTAAATTGAATGGATGGAAAAATGACAAGAAAAAGAGAGGAAATGAAATGAAAAGTAAGCAAAGGGGTTGCTAATGATGAACTGACAGTAAAACAAAAGGGCAAGTTATCCTCACTTTTCCCCATTTTCCCATATTCCTGAATTTCACGTACATTTATATTTGTCCCTGTCTAAAGTGAGTTAGGTTCCCTGTATCCCTCTTCTTTGAGTGTGATGATCAAATCCATTAGCAATGCTGGTGCTGCCCTGATAGTTGCTGAGATATAGAGAAAGGTAATGTTACATTGTCAACTGATTCTTTGGAGAGAGAAACTGTTACTGTGGGAACGGCTTTCTCAGCCAGGAAGAGAAACTCAGGAGTGGAAATAATTTGCAACACTGAACCCGTGCACGTTCCGTGTGGGCAATTGACTTGTTCCTGTCATTGGAAAATCAGTGGAGTTTCTGTGGATGCTTATCTCGGGTTTGTATTGTCAGCTGCGAGGTCTGGTGACCCCACTCTATACACTGCATTTACAGAGGGTCTGGGTCTATGGTAAACAAATGGAGATGAGGCTCCGCAGAAAGGAAGCTCTATAAATAGGGAGGTGCAGTACAGTACATTATATCTCTTGGGATTTCCCGGGACATTTGTCTAAGCTGGAGCAGGTGTCAGGAATGAAACCAGTTTGTTTCAAAATTGAGGTGGTCACTGAGCTGTGTCCCCTCCTTCAGTATACTGTGCAACCTCACACACCAGTGACAGGACTGTGCTGAAGCTCATCATGAATTAAACTGGATTAATCCTGGAAATTTCCAGGCAGGAATGAGTAACATATCCATCACCACCGGAGTGCAGTCCTCCGATATATTCACTGGCTGACAAAAACCATCTTTCTGCTGAGAACAATATGTTGTGTCCATCTCCCTGAGGAAGGTACAGAACAAAACTTCTAGAAATACAAGTGACTGGTGAAAATGCGGAACAGCAGGAAATTAGAATTAATAAAAGGTACGTCTTTCAAAATCTCATTGAATTTAAGGTTGGTATATACCTGCATCTGATGAGCTACGTCCCAAAGTATTGAGGAGGTGGCAGTAGAGCTAGTGAAAGAATTGCTGATTATTCTTCAAAGCTGGTTATATTCTGGAAAGGATCCTCCAGACTGGAAAGCAGCGATTGTAAACTTAAATATTTAAAACAGGACGGAGAGAGCAAACAGCAAACTAAACAATGGTTAGCTTGATGTAAGCTGCGAGAAAAATATTGGAACATTTTGTGAGGAATGTGATAACTAGACACTTGGAAAATAATGACATGATTCGGTAGTCAATCTTGATTCAGGAAGGGGAAATGATCTTGATCTTTGATAAACCTGCTGGATATTGTGGCGGTTGTCCGTTGTGACATCGACAATTGAGAACCAGTGGAAATGAAGTATTTAAATTTTCAGCAGACGTTTGAGATGACTGAACAAGGGTGAGTAGAGAATGTTAGAGTCCATGGGTAGGTAGGGGTGGAATACACCGAATGTATTAAAAGTTGGATAATCGAGAGAATGGAGAGAGTAGTATAATTATCTGGAGTGAAGACTTTGGGGTATCAGAAGGATCAGTGTTTGGGCAATAGCTCTTCGCAAAATATAAAATATTTCAGATATGAACAACAAATATCATCATTCACATTTATGTTCATTAAATAGTGAGAGGTTGGGAAGTGCTGTTGTTGAAACAGACCTGGAAGTGCTTGGTCATAAATCACAAACAGAAGTTTTACGCAGCAGGAAGTAAATGATATGTGGCTCTTCATGCAAAATGATTAAAGTATCAGAGTAAATGTATCTTTCCCAATGATAGTGTTTTGTTGAGAGACTGTTAGGGGTATTGTGTACAGGTTTAATCAGCTTTATAAAGAATGATCTTGTCAGCGATTCAGTCCAAAGGGGTTTCACCAGACTAAACCCTGGCATGATGTTACCATGAGGAGAAAGTGAAGAAACGTGTGCTTAATAAAGTGTGTTAAGGTGTTTGTGAGTTTATATTAAAAGAAAGTGCTGAAGCACATTGAGTGTTGAAGATACAAAATTGCCTTATTAGATCAATTAAAGGAATGCCCAGGCAAATTCACATTTCCTATGTATTGGAATGCAAATATATCCACTGTAAATATATTAGCTGGTGCCTGTTCTAGTCCAGGAGAGATCTGCACGGTAACAGCATGTAGATTGTGGTTTTTGAGGGTGGTGGTGGTGGGCGGTTCGGCTGGTTACAGTATTGCAAACGGACAACGCAGCAGAATCATCTACCCTGCGGTAAGAAACCATGCATCATTCTCACTCACTACTAATTTTCAGAGAGAAATGGCTGATGGGAGATGTGATCAATAGCCAGCGGTGCAAACGTTCAATCCAGTCCAGTAGCTTTTGTGAACTGAAGGAACCATAGTGAAAGTGGTTAAATGGAGCTGTTTGTTCAGTGACTGTGATGCCAGTCTCCATGGATCCTAGTTGTGTCACTAGATGTTTTCCGTCTCCTATTAGTAAGGGGCCTCTTGCAATGGTTTATGCCATTGTAGCAGCAGATGCATCAACTCCAACGCTCAAAGGGATCAGCAGCTGCAGTGACAGAAAAGTGAGATTTAAACATCTTAGTACAGTCTGGAATGATCCATTAATGGATCAGAATCTGAGAACATTAGACTGGAATGCTGCAGCAATGGACAGGAGTTTATCCGAGGGACTTTTCTATTTTTCCTGGTCTTGGTCAACATTATCATATCGGATAAATGGTGCACTGATGATTATCCAGGCGGGTTACTATCCTATCCTCGCTATTGTTGGTGTTCCTGGTAAGTGTCTTCATCTCTATTCATTTATTAATCTCTTCAATCATGGCGAACTTCTTTGCTATTTCTGTTATCTATATTTGACAAAGACGGAAACTATTGTCTTCAGTTTCAAATGCAAATTCCATTGATTATCCACAAATTTCAGAACAGCCCACCCTCACAAACATTTGAGAACGAGACTGTTCACAATACCGAATTTAAATAAATAAAATTCATTTATGTCTCGGTATTCTGTCCATCACAAAACCTATCCACTACCAGCTCGATTATATGCCCAGTCACCATCTTGGCTTCAATGCTGACGCTTAATGGACCATTATCTATGCTTTAGTAAAATTCAGTCGTTATGGTTCCACCTCTCCTCTAAGCACGCTTTTAGTTGCAAATATTCCAATCACAACTTTGTTCTTGTCTCTAAAATAACTTAATGACAGGAACACTCTCTCAGAGCAATAATGTCGGAAGAAATGTAATTCAGATGCACAGGTTATTACACAGAAAGACACTGCTCCACATCCTACCACGGAGGATGTCAGAAAGTAAATACAAAAGACAGGAATTGGAAATAACAACCATAACATTTCCAGCATTTTGTCCATACGTTTATCTATTTCACTGGCGTCCTTTGGTAAATAGATCTTGCGTTATTATCTGGTCTGGCTTAAGATTGCTTGGTTCTGTACTGCCTGAAAGAATGACCTCGCAGTAAATGACACTTGGTTAGGTCAACAAATGCTGCCCCTGGCAACGATGCATACATTCCAAGTGATAACAAAATTAAAGGTTAAATAAAGCAAAGAATGATGCAACAGATCAGAAACAATAAAGAACGAGAAAGTGCCACACAAATTGAGCAGATTTGGCAGCCCCCTCGGGTCGAGAGCAAAATAGAAAAGGCAATTCGATTCTAATTACTATACATCAGAACTGAACACAGATGGGAAATAGCGTGATTGATATTGGTGACACCGACATCTGTAATGAAGGGGAGAAGGACTGAGTTGAATAGATGGAGAAAGAGAGATAGAGAGAAAGAAGCAAACAAAGGAATTGTTGATGATCAGCTGGGATGGAAATAAAAAAATGAAATTAAACCTTGCTTATGTTTCTCCTGTTCCCATATTACTGATAATCATCACCATGTAAGGTATATGTTAAAGTCCCTGTTTAAAGTTATTTATGTCTGTTTTTCTCTCTTCCCTGAGTGGGATCATCATCCTGTATTCATTAATGGGATGCTGGGCCAACATTTAATTTTCTTTCCTCATTGTCCTTGAGAAGGTTTTGGTGAGCTGCCTTTCTGACCCACTGCAGTCTGTGGGCTGTTAGTAGTCAGTGCTGAAGTCCATGCGGTTTCTTTTCTTTGAGGCTTTAAAGTGACTGATATAACTGAGTGGATGGCTTGGCTATTTCAAACTGCAACTGAGGGTCTGGAGTTACATGTAAGCCCGACCAGCTGAAGATGTTAGATTTCCTTTCCTGAGGGGCATGAGGGTGCCAGGTAGGACAATCAACAATGGTTTTATTGTTTCATTTGATTCTTAATTCCTGATATTTTATTGAATTCAATTCCCAACATTTGCTGTTGTGGGATTCGGATCCGGTGTCTGGGTCATTACCTGATTCCCTGGATTAATATTCGGAGACAATACAGCTAGATCATCGCCTCCTCAGTATCTCCAATCAACTGCAATGGCAACAGTGATGTTGTTGTTGGTGTGACTTTGCTTCATAAGACAAATAAATGATTGGCAAAAAATGCCATCCTTCTGGTTTTGTATTTATGAGAAGGCGAGATGATGGGAAGTGCTCTTGGTGAAAAGAAGCTGAATGTCCTTGATCATGAGGCACTAACAGAATTCATACAGAGCTGTCGTGTACTGGCAGGTGGGCCTAGATTGGGTTGGGATATCTGGTCGGCATGGACGGGTCGAACTGAAGGATCTGTTTCCATGCTGTGCATCTCTATGACTCTATGACTCAGCAAGTAATCAGCACAATAAATGAGTAGGAGCGTTCATTACAAAATGATTAAAGTATAAGAGTGAAGACACCGTCCTGCAGTTGTGGAGTGTACTTGAGACAGTATTTTCTTTCATCTATAATCAATGATCTCCTTGCTACAGAGAGACGGTGTATTGGAGTTTCACCAGACGAATACCTGCGGCAATGGTACCATGAGGAGAGTGTGAAGGAAATGAGTGTTTAATCTGTAAACACACAAAAAGAATAAAACATGATTGCATTAACACTGGAGTGTTATGAATCAACACCCATTATTTCCAAAATAAAACACGGATAGCATTAGATATAACATGTTTTCCATGATATGTGTCTTCACATTTGGACAAATATATAGGTAGGAAAGATTTAGAAGGATATGGGCCAAGCGCGGGGTAATGGGGTTAACATGGACGGACATTTTGATTAGAATGAACCAGTTTGTGCTAATGGTCCTGTCTCAGTGCTATAGGATTCTATGACTCTATGATAGTTTACAGATCTCTATGGAGCCCCCATGTTGGTTGAGAGAGAGCTCCAGATTCGGAATGAATTCTCACCGTCTGGATGTACAATTGGTGTGTGACCCTGCATTGAACGTCATGTTGTTCACAAATCTGTCATCAGCCACACTCTGATAGTATTAGCCATTCCCACCAGCTTCCGACCTCCATACAGAACACTAGCCTGTCTTCTCTGTCACAAACCAATCCTTTTTTGCTAAAAGCTGTTCATTGGTTCAAGTAGACTCTGTCCTTGATGTTTTTCAGAGGGACAATAAAACGTGGCCAGGCTACGATCAAACACGAAAGGGATTTTCAGAGGCCTTTTATTTATATGTAAACAGTTGAAACTACAGGCCAAAGTCGTCAGGCTTTAGAAGAGACCTGGTTAATGAACGGGGAGTTGGCAGCTCTTTTAGCTGAGCTAGCTGAGTTGAACTGAGCTGAGCAGTTTTCAGTTGAGTCTTGAACTGGGAATTTCAACTGGAAGCTGTGTGGAAACGGTCTCTCTCTTTGCCCTTCAGCTTCAACCTGGAAACATGCGTTCCATTATAACGTTTTCTCAAGGAAGTTTGATTATTGGGACTATTGTGTGTATTTGGAATAGCATATTTAAGTCTAGCTGGATAGGTTGAATTCTGTACGGGTTCTTTATTCTGTTCTTTGTGTTTCATTGTGTAATTTTGCCTGATTTAAAATCCAGTCGTCACCCTAGCTAAATTACTCCGGTTAATTTTCATTGGATAATTACCAAATCAAACTGCAAAGTAATGCTCTGGACTGCTTGCTTAAGAATGTTTTGAGTAGTCTGGCCTCGTCCATAACAGACTGGGGGCTCATTGCTGGATTTTTAACAGCAAGTGGGAGATGCTAGTGTCTTTATTTCGGGTATTAGTTTGATTGGGTTGACAAAGCTTAGAATAGTAATGGCTATTTCAGTCGCCAAACGTTTCTTGGGTGTGCATGCAGTGACTTTGGAAATGTTACGAAAAGTGAAGAAGACCAAGTTGCAAGAATTAACGGAGACTGGAACTGACTGCATCTGTAAGGAAAGGAAAGATAATTACAGCAGTAGCTCGTCAATTAAACTTGCTGGAGAAACCAACAGAATCAGAGATGGCAAGAATTCAGTTGCAAATGAAACATCTTGAGTTAACGTCGAGAGGTAAGGAATCGGCGGCCAAAATGAAACATTTGACGTTCGGTAAAATGCAGAAGGGGGGGAGGGGGGAGGGGGAAGAGCGCAGCAGAACAGAGAGTAAAAAGAAAGAATGACAACAGGGGAAAGAGAAAGAAAGAGCTTTTGAATCGCAAAAACTGGCACTTAAAGAGGAAAATCTGTGTAAATGGCTGGAGATAACGGCTGAGGGTGGACTTAGTAAGGAAGAGAGTGAGGATGAGCAAGCCCCTGGTAGTCAGAAGCCTAGTGAGAATTTGTTTGAGTATGTTCAAGCATTGCCTCAGTTTGATGAGAAGAATGTGATGCCCTTTTCATCTCGTTTGAAAAGTTGGCTAAACAAATGGAGTGGCCAAAGGCAATGTGGGTTTTGTTGATCCAAACGAAACTTGTAGGTATGACTGGTGAGGTATTCACATCCCTGTCAGAGGATGTATCTGGGGAGTATGAGGAGATTAAAAAAAACATTTTATCTGCTTAGGTAACCTTTCAGGAATCTAATGAGGGCTCCTGGTCAAACCTACACTGAGTTTGTAAGGATCAAACAGACTAATTTCGATACTTTAAAATACAAGCTAAGCTCTCATGCCCTTAGAGCGTTTAGTACTTGGAGAAATTCAAGAATTCACTGCCTGAAGTAATGCAAACTCAGGTGGAAGAGCAGAGAGCGTAAGCAGCAAGGTTAGCTACTGAAATGGCTGATGATTATGAACTGGTCCATAAACTTGGTTTGGCTTCCAGAACCAGTTCTGGTCTCTGAGGGACAGAAATTCGAGCAAAGAGATATCCTCACGTGCAAAGGGAAAGATAGATCACAGTGTAGATCATAAGGATAATTTACTACAGTAATAAAGAAAACCTTGTGTGTGTGTGTGGGGGGGGGGGGGGGGGGGGGGACAAATAAGTTAAAATACTGTGGTGTTTTAATTGTAATAAACTGGGCCACACAAAATCACAGTGTTGGTTGGCTAGGAGAAAACCAGATGAAGGATAACAAGACAAGCCTGGAAGTTTTGTTAGACTCGTAACAAAAAGCATAAGGGAAGGTAGGCAACTGCCTCAGAGTGTACAAGATGATAAGTGGACGTGCCAAATCTGCGTAAAAAAACTTGCATCAAAGGGTAAAGTTTATTCACATAGGCCAGGAGTAATTGGTAAGGAGATTCCAATATTAATTGACACAGGATCTTTTCAGTCTGTAATGCTGAGGAGTGAGGCTTTATGCACACTTGAGAGACTATTGCCAGAAAATGTGCTGGTACCAGGAATTCATAGTGAGGAAAAGAGTGCTCAGTTATGTAAAGTGAGGCTAGTGAGTCCAGAAAAGAGTGGAGAATGTGTGGTAGGAGTAATGGACCCCTAACTCTCAGCTCCAGGAATAAAATTTGTCCTTGCAAATAATATAGCTGATTCACTGGTCGGCGAGATGCCTACTCTCGTTGAAAAGCCAGTGCAGATGCAGGCAACTGAAGACCTGGAGAATGTTTATCCAGGAATTTCCCCTGATTGCGTGACCAGAAGATCACAGATTCACAGGTTTAAGCAGGATAAAAGCACAGATAAGGAAGCTGACGTAGAGTTATCCAAAAGTTTCTTTTTGAGCAGATAAGTGGAACAGAGAAGGAGCAAGTTGGAAAACATGAACATATTTTTAACTCTGCTAAGCTGATTGAATTACAGCAGCAAGATGAGGAGTTACAAAAGTTATATCAAAAATATTTAGCAAGAAAGAGAATGAATGTATTCCTGTGTGTTATTACTTAACAAATGATGTCTTAATGCGGATATAGAGATCAGCACACACTGAAGTAGATCAGACGTGGACAGAAATTCATCAAATATTTTTGCCTGTTGGGGAAAGAAAGGAGGTGCTGCGAGTGGCACATGAGCTACCACTTGGAGATCATTTCTGGGTGAGGATTTTACAGGCTGAAATACAAAGATATTTTCACTGGCCTGGACTACACAAACATGTAGTTGAATATTGCCAGACGTCTCAAACATATCACACAGGCAGTAATAAAACCTGCAACTTTAATACCTATTCCAGTATTTGAGGAACCTTTCACAAGAGTGCTGATAGATTGCGTAGGTTGCCTATCTGAAACAAGAAGTGGGAATAAGTATTTATTAACATAATGGATGTGTCGATTAGATTTCCCGAGGCAGACCCATGATGCAGCATCACAGCTAAAAGAGCTGCAGAAAAAAAATTACTTATTTTTTAACTAGGTACGGACTACCAATAGAGATCCAGACAGATCAAACCTCACATTCGAACTATTCAAGCAGGTGACGGATAACTTTGGAATAAAGCAATTCAAATCTACTACGTAGTATTCGGAATCACAGTGAGCATGAGCGAGATGGCATTAAACAGTGAAGACAATGTTGAGGGTTTATGGTCAGGATAATCCAGTTGCGAAAAGGAAATTCCTTTTGGACTATTTGTGATCAGAGACGCACGGAATGAATCGACCAAATTCAGTCTATTTGAATAAATTTGTGGGCAAGAAATAAAAGGACCATTACCATTGGTTAAGGAGGAATTAATAAGTCAGAATTCAGAGACCACCCATTTGGAAGATGTGTCAAATTTTAGGGAACGATTAAATAGAGCTGGAGAGTTGGCTGTACAGCATTTAAAGGTATCGCAGCATACAATGAAACAGGAAGTGGATCAGAAATCACAAATTCGCAATTTTGCAATTGGGAATAAGGTATTGGTGTTACTTCCAGTAACAGTTGAGCCTTTCGAAGCAAGTTTTAGTGTACCTTATCAAATTGGAAAGAAATTGAATGAGGTGAACTACTTGGTACGGACTCCAGACAGGATGAAATCTCACAGAGTGTGTCATGTGAATATGCTCAACAGGTATTTTGATTGGGAGAGAAAGCAAGAGAAGAAGGTATTAATGATTACAGCACAGAAGGAAGAAACAAGTTTAGAGGATTCTGAATTGGACATTCCTATCTCAAATTGAACAATGAGAAAGTTGTCAACTGACTGTGTGGAGTTTGCACGTTCTCCCCGTGTCTGCGTGGGTTTCCTCTGGGTGCTCCGGTTTCCTCCCACAGTCCAAAGATGTGCAGGTCAGGTGAATTGGCCATGCTAAATTGCCCGTAGTGTTAGGTAAGGGGTAAATGTAGGAGTATGGGTGGGTTGCGCTTCGGCGAGTCGGTGTGGACTTGTTGGGCCGAAGGGCCTGTTTCCACACTGCAAGTAATCTAATCTAATCTAATCTAAAAAAAGAAAAAAATGGGATAAATTATTGAGTGACCTTACACAAGAAAAGCACAGTGACCTGAAAGAGTTATTATGATATTGTGGAGAGATATGCGGAAATAAACTGGGAAGTACGAACATAATTGTGCGTGATGTAGACACAGGAAATGCTGTTCTGATTAAGCAACTTCCTGAAAGGCATTACCCTCTAAAGTTGGCACAGGTTCAGAAGGAGATAGAGCATATGTTCCAAGATAGCATAATCAAAGTGAGTTACAGTGATTGGAGCTCATGTATAGTCATGATGCCAAAGTCAGGTGTTACACAGCGGTCATGTGTGGACTGTCACAAAGTCAACTTCATTACAAAGACTGATGCATATCCAATTCTATGTTTGGAGAACTGTGTCAAAAAAATGGGAGAAGCTACTTACATTTCCAAGTTGGACTTGCTCAGAGGCTACTGGCAAGAAACTCTGTCAGAGAGAGCAAAGGCAATTGCGGTTTTCATAACGCCAAATGGAGTATATCAGTTCAATGTTGAGGCATTTGTTATGTAAAACGATCCAGCCACATTTCAGAGACTGATAATAAGGTCATCGCCGGATTACCCAACTATGTGGTGTACATTGATGACCTGGTGGTTTTTAGTTACTCATGAAATGAACATTTACAAATTTATCAGACTTGATTGATTGACTTTAGAAGGCAGGCTTAGTGGTAAACCTAGCTAAAAGTGAATTTGAGAGAGCCCAAGTCTCGTTCCTGGGTCACGTTATTGAATATGGACCAATGGCCCCATGGGATAAAAAAACAAAAGTAGTTCGGGAATGTTCCATACCGTCGGCAAAAAGAAATATGCAATACTACGGTTCCTGGGATTGACTGGATTTTACTGAAAGTTTGTGCGAAACTTTAAGCAGTGTTGCTGATCCCCTCACCGAATTGTCAAGGGCAAGAACTCTCAGTGGATAGAGGACTGTCAAAAGGCATTTTACAGCCTAACAAATGTGTTAGCCACTGCCCCCAGTATTAGCTACACTGTATTACACGAAGCCTTTCAAGGTGGCTATCGCTGCCAGTGATGTGGGTGTCGGTCCGGTGTTCCTGCAGGAGGATGCTGAGGGAATAGAAACACTCATCGTGTATTTTTCTGGGAAGTCGAACGTTCATCAACAGCAATGTTCAACGGTGGAGAAAAAAAACTTTAAACTTTGTGTTGGCATTACACCATAACTGTGTTTATATTACCAGCAATGCATCTGAGACAATCGCATACACTGATCACAGCACATTGACATTTGTGGAAAAATTAAAGACAAAAATGCCAGGCTGTTTAGATGGAGCTTGTTGTTGCCGCCATTCAATCTGACAATTGTGCATGTGGCAGGTCGTGAAAACGTGAAAGCTGATGAGTTATTGAGAATGGAATGAGATACGAAGGTGTTCGGTGGTGGGTGGACCGCGGCCTGAATTTGCATGGGTTTGTGCATGTTTGAATGTTTACAATTAGTATAGTGTATCTGTCAGTTTTGAGACTACTAACTGGGTTTGAAGGGTTAAAATTGCAGCCACCTTTTAACATTGATGGTTCTTTTTTAAGGCGGGGGGAGGGGGGGAAGAGACATGTCACAAAGCAAGTCCCTTTTTTGTCTAAAAGCTGTTCCTTGGCTCAAGGAGACTCTGTCCTTGTTTTTTTTCAGAGGTACAATAAAACGGGGCTAAGCTCACATCAGTCTGGTTTGGTACAGAGATGAAAAGGATTTTCTGTTTTGTTCACGTGGAAACAGATGAGACTTCAGGCCGAAGTGGTCATGCTTTATAAGTGACCAGTATAATGAACGGAGAGTGGTGAGCTATTTTAGCTGAACTAGCTGAGCTGAGCAGTTTTCAGTTGAGTCTTGAACTGGGACTCTCTCTCCTTTCTGACCTTCAACTTCAACCTCAAAATTTGTGTCCACTTATACTGGTTTTTATTGGGAGTTTGCTTATTGGGACAGTTGTGTATATTCGGAATAGCATAATTAAGTCTAGCTGAATAGGTTGAATTCTGTCGTGATTCTTTATTCAGTTCTTTGTGTTTCATTGTGCAAGTTTATGAATAAAGTTTTTGTCTGTTTTAAAATCTAGCAGTCAACCTAGCTAAATTCCTCCAGGTAATTTTCATTGTACACTTACGGAAACAAATTGCAAAGGTATGCGCTGGGGTGAATGCTTAAAAGTGTTTTGAGTACACTAGCCTAGTTCATAACATCTCTGAGATGGAAAATGTTTCCTTGGGAATTGGCACAAACCAATCACTTTCCCTTCTCATGATCAGCAAGCCACGTTAACATAGCACGTGTGTACCATTAGCAATGGAGCCAGGAGACCCATCATGGAGCAGTCTGTCTGTGCAGTCTATGACTCATTGGTTTGTCGTGTTGCAGCAACAATGACATCCTCCTATTTCAGTGTAACAGTTTGGAGGGGCTGAATAGCCTCTTCTGTTCATGTGTCAGTGTGTCGAAGAACTGAATGTCTTTCTCCTGGCCCGAGGGCAGAAGTTCAAGGACTTCAATGGACAACCCGTGGATCCTGCCTACCAGCACGTTGTGCTGACTAGACTCTATCTTCCTGAGTTATAGGAGACAAACAGAAGGCTGGAAGAACACAGCAAGCCAGGCAGCACCATGAGCTGGGAAAGTCAACATTTCAGGTATAACCGTTCTTCAGAACTGAGGTGGGGGGTAGGGGAGCTGCATAAAAAAGGGAAGGGAGTGGTTGGGGTGGGGAGATCAGGGGGATGGTGAGTTATGGATATGTGGACACAAGTGGTGGGTGCAACCTGGTTGGGCGATGGGAGGGATGAATCCACTTGGGAGCTGAAAGGTAGGGTCATTAGGTGGAATGGAAGAACTACCAGTCACTTCCTATTTCAATTCTCTTTCCCAATCCGTTTCCGACATGGCCATCCTTGGCCTCCTCCATTGCCACAATGAACCAAACCATAATTTGGAAGCACAAGATCTCATCTGTCACCTGTGCAACCTACACCCCGGGATTTCAATATTGAATTCTCCAATTTCAAATAAGCTCCCTTCCAATCCCCCGACTCCCTTCCCAAGCCCTCCCCTACCTTCCATTCCTCTGAGCAACCTTTTGTCCAGCTACCAATGGGATTCAGCACTCGCGTCAACAACTCGCTGATACCCTTTACCTGTGTTCACTAATCCCCACCTCGCCACTCTGCCTCCTCCTCCATCACCCGCCACTTTATCTATAGACCTCCTTACTCCATCCACAGTCCTAACGAAGGGTAATATCCAAGGCGTTCACTTCTCAAAGTCTTGATGCTGCCTTGCTTATTCTGTTCTTCCAGCTTCCTGCGCGTGTATTTTGGATTCCAACGCCTGCTTTTATTTTAAATTGTCTTCTTGTGTAATGGGCAGGAGTGAGTGAACGCATTGCGCCGCTTGTTATCCAATAGATCTGATGGGCTGAATGGCTTTCTTATGTTACTGTGAAACCAGCTAGAGTTGCTGAAGGGGTTCCTCTTTCTTTTAACCGTGGAAATGCTTAGTTCCCAGCAGTGCTTTTGATTCATGTTACCTATACATTAACAGCACAAACTTGAATGTTGTCCAGATTTGATACTTTAGTACCTTAGGAGGTGACTCTTTGTTCTGAACATTGTATAATCTTCAAAGAACACCCCCAACTCTGATCGTATGACATGAGGGAAAGACATTGATGAAGCAGCTGAAGATGTTTGTGCCGAAGAAGCTACCCTAAGGATTGCCCACAGGGATATCCAGGGACTGGTAGGATAGACGTCCACCAGCCCCATTGTGCTCTAAGTGATTCAACCAGTGGGGAGTTTACAACTGATTCCCATCAAGTTAAATTTTGTTCAGTCTCCTTGACACCTTGCTCAGTCAAATACTGCCGTGATGTGAGGTTCAATCACTCTCACGTTGTGTTCATATCTTTTTATCCATGTCAATAGGCCAAAGTACATGTGTAGGGAATGTTTCCTTCTCTCAGGGAGTAGTGATGGTTGGGACCAGACAGTTGGGGAGGGTACATAACTGAAATGTTTGGGGGTTGCGAGTGGGTTTCAATGGGTTTTGAACCATCAGACAGTCGAGGGCTACAAAGAATTGGGCATGAAAGAGAAATTGTGGCCGAGTGCAAATCAGCGCTGACTTACTAAATGGAAGGGCAGGACTGAGGGGCTATGTAGCCTGGTTTTATTCCAGAATACCACATAGTCCAGTCACTTTGTGGCCTCTTCCATTTCTTGTGTTACTGACTTCAAGCAGCTGAATAGATTGATCCTGTTGCTGTGCAACTGACTACTGGTGCTGCATGATCTGGTTACAGTTTTATAGGCCCTAGGGGCTTATTGGCCTCCTCCTGTAATTGTACATTAAGCTCCAGGGGCTGAAAAGCCTCATTCTGCTCTGGTGTAACTGAAATCCATATCAACTAAATCTACCACCCATGGAGAAAGTGAGCACTGCAGATGCTGGAGATCAGTGTTGAAAAGTGTGGTACTGGAAGAACACGGCAGGTCAGGCAGCATCAGAGGAACAGGAGAATCGATGGTTTGGACGTTCCTGATGAAGGGCTTATGTCCGAAACATAGATTCTCCTGCCCCTCGAATACTGCCTGACCTGCTGTGCTTTTCCAACACCACATGTTTTGAAGTCTACTGCCCCACACAAGTCAATCTTCCTGGTCACATCATCCAATTACATTAAGAGAATTGTCAGACACAAACTTCCTCGCACAAAGCCACACTTATTATTCCGAATCAAAGCCTGTCTTTCTAAATGCATGTAAATCTTATCACTCAGAACCTTCTCAAGTAACTTACCTACCACGGATGTTAAACCTACTGGTCTATAGTTCCAAAGCTTTTTTTTTGTGCAGTTCTTCTTGAATAAAGGGCACAACATTTGCCAACCTCCAGTCTTCTGGGACATTACCTGTGGTTACTGATGATCAACATTATAAGCCAGGGTCCCCGCAAATTCTTCTGGAGCCCCTTGAGGTATTCTTGGATATATCGGGTAAGGAGCGTGAGATTTATCCACTTTCAAACATTCTAGTACATCCAAAATCTCCTCCACTCTGATATGGATTGTCCCTAAGATATCACCACTAACTTCCTCACGTTCTCAAGTCATCATGTCTTTCTCCACGGTAAACATAGAGTAGAAATATTCGTTGAGGACTTCATCCATCTCTTATAGTTCCACACATACTTGTCCACATTGGTCTTCGAGGGGTCCTATTTTCTATCCAGTTATTGATTTTTCTTTTAATATATTTAAAGTACCTTTTTGGATTCATCCTCGACTTCTCAGCCAAGCCTCTTTCTTGCCCCCTTTTCACCCAACTGATTTCCTTCTTCAGTAAAATCCTCTATCTCTTATATACCTCCATGGATTCCCTTGATCCCAGCTGCCTGTACCTGAGCTACGTCCCAATTTCTAAAATGAAACTGTGGACCAGTTTTTTTTTTTCCCTCTCCATAACTGTTTGAAAATTAATAGAACTTTGGTTACTGGTCCCAAAGTGCTCCCCCACTGTTACCTCAGTCACCTGTCCTGCCCTATTTCCTAAGAAAATTTAGAGTTTTGCTCCTTTCCAAGTAGGCCACTCTGTATACTGCTTGAGGAAACATTCCTGAAGCTTTTATCAGATTCTATCTCATCAAATCCCTGAAGGCTCTGGCCGTTCCAGTCTGTATTAGAAAAAATAAAACCCCTATTATGATAACTCTATTGCTCCTGCAAGTCTCCCCTCTCTCACTGCATATTTGTTACTCTCATCCCTGTTGACTATTTGGGGGCCTATAGTACATCCCCAATCACCTCACCAACCTCTTCCTATTTCTTAACTCCACCCACAAAGCCTCAGTGGGTGATCCATCAGTTATTTTATCTCTGATATAATGCTGTGGTACTCCCCTTAATCAGAAATGCAACTCCCCTCCCTTCCTTCCACCATTTCTGTCTCACCTAAAACACCTGTACCCTGGCACATTAAGCTGTCAGTCCTATCCATCACTTAGCCATGTTTGTGTAATGGCTATTAGATACCTGTCCCACCTACCTATCCACGCCCTGAGTTCATCGGTCTTACCTGTCGGCCTTCTGGCATTGAAAAAGATGCAATTTTATACAAAAGGCATTTCTCTCTGTCGTTGTCCGGACTAATCTTACTATTTGTGGTTACTGTAACTCCTTCCAGCCTCACACTTGCCTCCCTGCTCTTGAGGATACTACCTCCTGCCAATCTAGTTTAAACGCACCCGCGTAACCCTAGCAAAACTGGCCGCCAAGATACTGGTGTCCCCTCCAGTGCATGTCTCGGACGGTAATCTCCCTCTCAGAAGATTACCACTGTCAAGGTTTTCTGTTCAAATGTTTCTCCGAGCTCTCTCTAATCACGCTGCAGGACCTCGTCCCTATTTCTACGGGTATCATTTGTGCCAACGTGCATAATGACTTCTGGCTGCTCACCCTCCCCCTTCAGCATGTTCTGCAGCCACTTGGAGACATCCTGGACCCTAGCAGCGGGGAAGTAACCCACCATCCTGGATTCCCGTTTGTGGCCACAGAATCTCTGATCTGTTCCCCGAACAATTGACCCCACCTATCTTTAACATCCTGTTTCCCTTTCCCCTTTCCCGATGTGCCCCAGAGCCAGTGGTAATACCATCAACCTGTCTACTGCTGCTCTCTCCTGAACAGAAATCGCTCCCAACAATCCAAAATGATCTACTTGTTATCGAGAGGAATGGCCGCAGGGGATCTCTGCACTCTCTGCCTACTCCCTTTGTCATTCCTGGTGGTCGCACAGCTACTGTCTACCTGGAACATGACAGGAAGCAAGGAATGCCTGTTGGATTAAATTATGCTAATTTAAATACAACAGAACTGACATGTAAAGCTAATGAACTGAGGGCGATGAACGTTGGACTGGAATATTATAGTCATTAAAGAAACATAACTAGGGGCGTGTCTTGGGTGTGGCCACCACACTTAAGCACTAATCTATGAAGTTCTCAGAATCTCGGATGACGCTGAGTGCATCCTAAATTAGATTACCTACAATGTGTAAATAGGTCCTTCGGCCCAACAAGTCCGCACTGACCCACCGAAGAACAGCCCACCCAGACCCACTCCCTTACACTATGGGCAATTCACCTAACCTGCACATATTTGAATTGTGGGAGGAAACCGCATCACCCAGAGGAAACACATGCAGACACGGGCAGAATGTGCAAACCTAACACAGACAGTTGCCCGAGCTTGAATTTGAACACTGTTCCCTGGTGCTTTGAGGCAGCAGTGATAACCACTGAGCCACCGTGCTGCCCAGCTTCAGGTCCCTAACACGGTCTCCCAGGAGCTGGGAGACCCTGTTAGGGACCTGAAGCTGGGTGCAGTGCCCACACGTGTAGCCATCAGGGACGGTGGAAATCTCCCTGAGCTCCCACATCCCACAAGAGGAACGTGCGACTGCCCTAACTGCCATCTAGACTGCTGTAACAATAATGTTCAATAGACTTTATTTCAGTTTCCCTACACATTTTTCTGAGCTGGAGCTGTCCGAAGCCTCTCGTGTCAAAGCTTTACTGCTTACTCTGCTACAACGACATGTTTCTCTACCCCTCCACATCCAGTTTTGGTCAGGGAAGGAAGGAGACACGACAGTGATGTAGTGTTTAGGCCTTCAGCACTCCTTGACATCGGGCCACTGACTACCAGGTCCCCAGTGCAGGTCGCTGTTTGGCCTTGGAAGGTGTCTTGCTGAGGTCTTCCTTCTGGTAGTGGTGACTGTGTCAATGCAAATCCTCAACCCGACAGGCAAACCGTGCTGTTGCAGTCCTCTCGTACTTTCTGTCTATTAGTATTGCGTTTATGAATTCCTTGAATCCCTCGATTGCATTCCAAACTGTGTCTCCCTCCATAGCGAGAGAGGTAATGTTCTTGTGAATACAGGGCTTTTGGAAAAGAACACCATTAGACGTAGGGGCAACAATATGTCTATCCTCTCACTGAGTCTGCTTTTCCTTCGATTAGGTTATATTTATTTTGTTAATCCCCCATTCCACTTTCCTGTGATTTCCCGTAATACTTTTATAAAAATCTGTCTGTCTCAGCCTTGAAGATATTGAATGATCCAGCCTCAACAGCCCTCCGAATTTTCTACAATTGTTTCCCTCTCACTGATGTGAGACTTGGTGGTCTTTAATCTGGTGATTTACCCACACTATCTTGCATAAACTTTCAATTCATCCTCAGCTGCTGTGTCAATTTGCTCAAGGGTCAAACGGTCACTCTCCCTGAATCCAGGAACTGCTTCTCCAAACTGAAGGCCGATTCGTAGGATGTGTTTAACATATTCTCTGGCTCTGTGAACAGGCTCTCCTCTTAGTCCCAAATACTCCCATTCTTTCCCGTGTTATCGTCTTCCCCTCAATAAACCAAAAAAAAACGACTTTGGATTCTTGCTAATCTTACCCGCTAAAGTTTTATCAACCCTCCTTCTGCACTTCCACTGATATTTTAAGTTTAGCCCTACGCTTTCTATATTCTTTTAGGACCTTCATTGACCTGCTCACTTGGGACCAGACTTGAGCTTCTCTTTCCTTTTTCATTCTGTTCGGACTTTGTGCCGACATCTGAGGTTCACTGGGTTTGTGTTCCTAAATTTTATCTTCGGTGTAATATGCTGGGCTGACACTGTCATCAATTCAATTTTAATCAAATGATCCGCCAACACCCGCCACACCTTGTTCTGCTACAGTTTCACCCAGAAGCAACTGAACTTTGGCCAGATCCTGTCATATGTTTCCATAAAATCTGTCTCCCCAATGCAAAAAGCCCTTATTTCTCCAACATTTTGGGGGTCTTTTCCTTAGCAAAGTCAAAATGTGTGATATCATGGTCACTGGTCCTATAATGCCCTCCCACCTCTGCCTGGAACAGCTGACTGGCTTCGTTCCCCACAGTGAGGCCCTGCACTGCACTGCCCATTGTTGTATCTGCTCTATGTTGATATAAGAACCGCTCTGGAATAAATTTCAAAGCACCTGCCCCGTCTTAAAAAGTTATCACTGACCGAATTAATGTTTGGAATTGAAATGCCTGAATATAATGATCCTATAATTGTTTTTGCACATCTCAATAACTTGGTTATATGCCTGCTCTCGTACGTTCCTTTATCTCTGGGTCTATAATATATCCCTAGCAGTCTTTCTGTCATGGTTTTGATCCTGAGCTCTAACCACCAAGCCTCATTAGAAGATCCTTTCAAGATATCGTCCCTTCTTACACCAGTAACTGACTTCATAATTATTAAGGCAACACCACCTCCTCCTTTACCCTCTCTAGTCCTGACTATAGTTCTTTTACCACAGAATATTGAGTTGTCCGCCCCGACCTCCCTCAAACACATCTCAGAAATGGCAAACATGTCACACTTCTACATGTCACCTCGTTTCCTTATCATATCTGTCAGTCTGATAATATTACCAGCATTAAGGTAAAGCACATCCAACCTGAAATATATCACCTGGAATACTTTGTATCTCGGAGTTCTTCAGTCATTCACTGCTCGTTATCAACCTGTCCAAATCATGAACCAAAACTGTAACGCCGGGACTGAATGAATATTTGTTGAATTTGAATTTCGTTTTTCGTAAATGTGTTCATCAAATGCAACTTTCCAGAACTGAACAGTCAGCTCCAGATACAACGAGTTTCTGCTGATTAGTTCCCTGCTCAGTGTGCAGAGGGGACAGCCCTCAGTAATGGAGAAAGTGAGGACTGCAGATCCTGGTGATCAGAGTCGAAAATTGTGGCGCTGGAAAAGCACAGCCAGTCAGGCTGCATCTGAGGAGCAGCAGAGTTATAGCTTCCCATGTTTTGCATTCCATAATACACAGTATATTGGGAACCATACTTAGTCAGGAAGGCAGCACTGTACAGAGCCCTGAAATGAAAAGCAGTCAATCAATTGGTTGGACAGGGAGTAAACAAGTTGAGGTGAAATAGAGACTGATTGAAGTACAAACATAAAGATAGATAAATCCCTCGGCCAGACGGGAAACACGCTAGGTTCATACGGGAAGAGGGAGAAGAGATGTTTGTGCTTTCGGCGATGGTCTTGGCGTCTTCACTCTCCATTGGAGTAGCGTCGGTTGATTGGAGGTTGGCGAATGTTACTCCCTTGTTCAGACAAGGGAACAGGGATTTTCCTGAGAATGACAGACCAGTCAGTCTTACATCAGTATTGGACAAAGTATTGTAGAGGATTCTGTAAAATCATAGTTTGATTAGAAATAGTCAGCATGGCTTTGTGAGGGGAAGGTCATAACTCACAACACTTATTGGATTCTTTCAGGATGGGATTAAGCACACTGAAGAAGGTAGAGCAGTGACTGTGGAGTGCATGGATTTTAACAAGGTGTTTGATAAGCTTCCCCGTGGTAGTTCCATTCAGAAAGAAAGCAGGCATGGCATACAGGGAAACCTATCCGTCTGGATACAGAATTGGCTAGCCCATTGAATACAGAGGGTGGTGGTAAATGTGAAGTATTCAGTGTGGAACTAGGTGAGCAGTTGTGTTCCGTAAGAATCGGTTCTGAGACCTCTGCTGTTTGTGACTTTGATAAATGACTTGGATAACGAAGTGGAAGGGTAGGTTCGTAAGTTTGATGATGTAACACATGTTGGTGGAATTGTGGATAGTGTGGAGGGCTGTTGTAGTTTGCAACAGGACATTGACTGGATGCAGGACTCAGCTGCTAAGTGGCAGATGGTGTTCAATATGGACAAGTGGGATACGATTCATTTTGGAAGGCCGAATTTGAATGCACAATTAAGGGTTAAAGGCAGGATTCTTACATTGTGGAGGAATAGGGAGGTCATGTGGGCCATGGCATAGCTCCCACAAAGTTGCTACCCAGGTTTATAAGGTTGTTAAGGTGTTTGATGCATTCATTAGCCGAGGGATTGATTTTAAGAGCTGCGAGGTTATGCTGAAACTCTATGGAGCCCTGGGGAGACCACACTTAGAATATTCTGATCAGTTATAGGAAAGATGTGGAATCTTTGGTGAGGGTGCTGAGGAGATTTATCAAGATACTGCCTGGACTGAGGGAGCTAAGGTGTTTTCCTCATTGGAACGAAGAAAAATGGAAAGTGACTTGACAGGGATGTTCAAGATAATGAGAGGCACAGATAGAGTGGATAGCCAGAGACTATCTCCCAGGATGGAAATGGCTCTCGAGGGGGTATTGTTTTAAGTTAATTGGAGGAAGGTTTAGGGGAGATGTCAGAGGTAGGTCCTTTACACAGAGAATGGTGGGTTTGTGCAATGAACAGCCAGCGGTTGTACTAAAGTCAGCTATATTAGGGATATGTAATTGGATAGGCACATGAATGATAGTATAATGGAAAGTATGCAGGTTATTATGATCTTAGAGTAGGATAAAAGGTCGACAGAACGTCAAAGGCCGAAGGGCCTGCACAGTGCTGCACTGTTCTATGTTTATAGTTTCACCCAGCTTGTGGATTCTCATCAATTGTTGAATGTGTGAGGGAGTGATGTGTGTGAGATCAGGAAGCTTTGGACCAAAGACCAAAACCTCCAGTTAAGGTGTGCATTGTTACAGTCACCTGAAAGCCAGTATAATATGTATGGTTACTTAAACCAGATGAATCCGCCAAGTTCAGTTATTAATGTGATTTTTGGATTGCCGTTTGCTGCTGGTTACTTCACATACATTCTACTGCGTGACCCATGTAGTAATCTCTGACCATTCATAGAGATGTACAATTTTATTTTGATACTGGAGAATGTGAAGGTGACATTTATTGGATATGGATTTAGAGGTTTCTTTGTGAGATACAAGGCACTGCAATAGATTGTCAACTTGTTAACGTCTTCACCCATGTCTGGTGACTTATGGAGTCTGGGAGGCAGGTCAGATTTCATCACCATTGGTAACTTGTATGGTGAGATTCTGGCTCTCCATGTCAACACGTCTGCTCTCTGGGCCAAGCTCTGACTGAAGATGAATTTTAAAACTTGGTTGCTGGTCAGCTATTAGTATTTAACCTGGACAACATTTGTACCTACACTGAGACCAGTGATAGTCTGTTGGCGGGTTCTCCCCTGCCCAAAATATATACCAAATTATTTGTTTTGAAGTAATGTTTGACTGACTGCCCTGAACCAGGTTAGAAGCTCAATGCACAGATTTTGGAACAGGCCACTGAGTCTCTCTGTATCACAGGCAGCTGTGAGGTCCAATAACACTGTAAATGATTTCAGATCTATTTGAAGCAATTTCCAGCGTAGCTGATTGCAAGGTGTTGAGTTTACTGACCAGAACAATAATCAGATGTTTGCTATATTTCATAAATTGGGCAAAATAAGACATGAATGATAATATTCAACTGAACTATAATCTCTTAAATCAATTATGTTGATTCTATATTTATGGAACTAAAATATAAACTCCTGTCAAGATTTTCTAACACAGAAATAAAGTATGTACATTTTATTTTATTGAAGAAAGAACGTAACTCTTGTGGTGATCAGAATTAGATATTCAATGTCAAGATTCAAAGCAATGTTTTGCCACTCCAATATTTTTTAAATGGTTGGCTTCTGAATGATTACCTGTTCAGAGTGAGCAAACGATTGAACATTCAAATAGAATTAGCGTTCTTATACATTTATATATAAACAATCAGTTTAATTTCTCACTGAAATGTACGATCTTCAGCTATTTGCCAGCAATTTAAAAATGGCAATAATTCAACATGGACTGTGAATATTAAACTAAATAAGTTATTTGTGTTATCAAATTTTAGTGAATAATAATTTGAAAACTTCCAATTTTTAGAATGAATGATGTTTAATATGAAATGTGGAGAGTGAAAAAAAACAACAAACATAATATCGTGTCAGTGAAAAGTCAGAGCTTTCCAAAGAGTTTTGTGACAAAGCAATGACATATTTGTTTTAGTAAATGGAATACAACATGTAAAGTATTCATGTTCTGAGTAATAATTAGACTTCATAATGAAATCTGACCTTGCAATACTTGCATTTTAAATGCTTATGTTGCAACAAATAATCAAATATTTGCGAGCATTTACACAATGAAATAATTGGATACTGACTTTTATTCACAGCTGGCACATTATACAGTACAAAACTTTAAAGTACAGGAGGGGACCATTGGCCATTATGCATGAATCAGCTCCAAATATATCTCCCAAGCACCCCATTTGCCAGCCCTCTCTCTGTTGCTCGTTAAATCCATAATTTCCAAATATATATCCAGTTCTCTTTTGAATCTTCATCCACAACTTTCCCAGCCAGTCAATTCCAATTTGTAACAACTCTCTAAATAAAGACGTTTTTCCTTATTTCATTCCTAGCTCTTTTGCTGACAACCTTGAAATTAGAATCCCTTGAAGCTGTAATGCCAACTAATAGAGTATTCTTTTTCTACTCTGCAACTTTGTTCATACTTTTGAGAACCGCAATAAATTCACATCTTTGTCTGTTCTGCTCCCGGAACAATAAGCCTTTTAAGAACTGTAACAAACACTACAACGGAAAAACAAGCAGAAAACTAGTCGCTAGGATATATGAACATCAACTAGCTACAAAGGACATGATCCCAACGTTAATTTCCTTTGTGCTGATGAAGAAGTATGCCACTTTTACTAGGTCTGCATATCCATCCTAGGACAGGCCAACAGAGACAAGCACAAGAATTCTGAGAAACATGAGATTCCAACCGGAACTCCATCAACAAACACATCCATTTTGACTCCATCTCCCATCCTCTGAGAAAAAGGGACGGAAATGACATCATCGACACAGGAAATTACATTACCAACTCAAGGAAACCCGAATCATTTAAATAGAAAATTGGAGATAACACCAGCACTTCACTGGAAGCTCACTTACTGAGTACAGTCAATGGAACAAACTAGGAACTGCCATTAGCTATTGTTTCAGAATATATCTGAGTGTTCGTGGCTGCTACCACACAGAATAATTGAATGAAAATGCGAGCTTGCACCACCTAGTGCATATCCAAAGGCTTCTTTAAAAGTTTGTGAGATTATCTGATCAATCACCCGCCTAGGAAATGCATTCCAGACACATGTCACCAGGGGCAGAACGGCAGCTTAGGGTTAGCACTCCTGTCTTAGAGCGCTGAGGACCCAGGTTTGATTCCATTCTCGGGTGACTGCCTGTATGGATTTTGCACATTCTCCCCATATCTGCGTGGCTTTCCTCTCGGTACTCCGGTTTCCTCCCACAATCCAAAGATGTGCAGGTTAAGTGAATTAGCCATGCTAAATTTCCCAAAGTGTTCAGGGATGTGTAGGTTAGGTGCATTAGTCGGGGGTAAATATAGGAGGAACGTGTCTGGGTGGGTTACTCTTTGGAGGGTCAGTGTGGATTTGTTGGGCCGAAGGGCCTGTTTCCACACATAGGAAATTTATAATCTATGTCTGTGCCACCCTCTCAGTTCAATGCAGACTCCACAAATCCTCTCTCAATCCCCTGCCTTTCACTTTATGTATGTGTCCCTTTGTTTTTGACCCTTCGAGTAAAGGAAACAGCTGCTGCCTGTTCATCCTCTCCATTCCCCTTATGCTCTTGTACACCTGTACCATGATCCCTCCTCAACCTTCCCTGCTTCAAAGGAAAAAGGAGCAAGTTTAGCCCTCGCCCTTGAAAATTTGAGTACTCACTTGTCTTGTTAATTCAGATGTGCATTATCTCACATTTATCAGTGTTAAACTTCATCTGCCATTAATCTGGATATAGAAATCATCTGTTTATATCGGCCTGTAGCCTAACCCTTTCCTCCTCACTGTGAAGCACCCAGATAATCTTTGTGCCATCCCCAACATTAGTTATCATTCCACTGTCATCCATTTTCCACATTCTCACCATCATTATTTATGAATATCACAAACAAACCTTGATTTCCTTCCTGTTCTCCAGATGTTATTCACAAAGGAATAATTAAGAATTCCAGTCTCTTGTTGTTCTTATTTTTGGGAATTTACAGAGTGATGTAGTTAACACCTATTTTGAGGGTGCTGCAAATATCATTTTCGGCACAAAGTTAAATTCACCGTTTACACTCTGTCCCTCAGCATGTTTTATTCATAAAGCTTATAACTAATTTAGGATGAACTACGGTTTGGCACCTTGCACTGGAACATTAGCCTTTTGTGTGGCACTGTCCTTTGTAACAATAGTCAGAACTGAAGAAATTCATTGTTTGAATCAGCTAATGTGATGAGGATAAATATTCAATTAAATTCTGTGTTATGGACAAACTGCAGGAGATCAAATCATATTCTCATGTCTACCTTAAATTGGAAGCAAATACATGCTGTTACAAAATTCAAAAATGTTGAGACACAACACCAGGGGAGAAAAAAAAACACGTCACCCGCATTTGATGGAGATACAAAACTACAGAGTGAATGTACAATCTGATAAAGAATCAAGTGATTGAAAAAAACTACATCAAATTTTAATTTTCAATCGAATCAGTTCCCAATTTTCCTGAACAGTAGTGGTTTCACCCAACCTCACTTTTCCAAAAACAAGCTTTTCCCACACACTAAAACTTCATTAGCCATTCTTTCTCCCCTTCCCAATCTTTCTTTACACTCCTACTTCCCTTGAACTACCCCTTCTGCTGTCACATACTCTTCTACTGATGATATCTCTCCACACCCTTCTTCTGCCACTCCCACTGTAAGTTACACCAGTTCCCTAGTTACTCCCACTTCCACTGGAAATCCCTTACCCTTTTTGCTTTCCACTGGGGTGATGGGAGCTGCTGGCCTCTGTGTTAATATTGGTTATCACTGAATGATGAGATTGAGATGATCAATGCCCAATAGGAACAGACAATAGTTATGTCTGTCATTGTCCAATGCACCGTAAATAGGGTGTTTTTTCCCCCATAGAGAAATCCGTGTTGTCAATAATCAGTTAAAAGAAAGTTTTTTCAAAACTTTCTTAATTCATGTTGCTGATCTTGGCTGAATAAAGGTATGTTGCTGTCAGCATTTCTGGGGAACATGTCTGCATTTTTTTCATGTCAGTTTACAATGATATTAAGTCAAGAATAGTCAAAATGTCCTGAGGAACAACGTTTAGAAATGGGCCTATTAGCTCCTCAGGGCTGGACCAACTGTTTGAATATTGATAAAGTTCTGCCCCTACGTTTTCCCCATAAGCCTGGATTTACAGCATTGTAGATCATATCGATGTTGATAATGGATTAGACCCTACACAATGTTCCCGAATGTTTACAGTGCTATCACCTGCAGGGTTATGGACAACATGCTATAAATGGGGTGTTGGCTGGAAGGCTCTATCTTCATGTGATACAGGTGCGATGGGTGAAGTGATCTCTCTCTGTCGTGAAAACATCCTACTACTCGAAATTCATCTTTCTTACTTTGTCTCCAGGATGTTGCCTGGAATGGAGAATAGGTCGCACGAGGATAGGTTGAGAGTGCTAGGCCATTTCTCATTGGAAAGGCGAAGGAAGAGGGGTGACTTGATAGAGATTTATAAGATGATCAGGGGAATAGATAGAGTAGACAGTCAGAGAGTTTTTCCCCGAGTACAACAGAGTGTTACAAGGGGACATAAATTTAAGGTGAAGGGTGGAAGGTATAGGGGGGATGTCAGGGGTATGTTCTTTACCCAGAGAGTGGTGGGGGCATGGAATGTGCTGCCTGTGGGAGTGGCAGAGTCAGAATCATTGGTGACCTTTAAGTGGCAATTGGATAGGTACATGGATAGGTGCTTAAGCTAGGACAAATGTTCGGCACAACATCGTGGGCCAAAGGGCCTGTTCTGTGCTGTATTGTTCTATGTTCTATGTCTCGTTCAGAGGCTCCACTTCACATGATTCATACCGGAAATATTCCAAGCATTCGTTTCAATGAGATCAATACACCCCACCTGATAGTCTGGCTAGTGATGTGGAAATTAATGGTCTAATTAATGGTGCCAGACGATGCCTTGGACAACATCACGTTATTCAACTAAAGTCAGCACTATACATTAACAACGTGAAAGGCACAAACTGTACTTTTACCCAGATCAGCCAGTTTCATCTGCAGTCAGACATAAAATTCAGACCATTGCACAGAAGATAGACGAGCCCTCACAACATTGGAAATGATTTTGTTTGATAAAACAGTCCATCATAGACTTGCTGAGAGCAACTCGTGAATATTGCTTGATTTCTTTTTGTGTGGGGTAACACATGAAATGTTACTGTATTCTGACTGATGTGAACCACTTGCACTTCAAGTTATTTGAAAATGTCCTTCACAACAGATATGTGAGTAAATTTTAGAAATCATTGATCAAAGGGACAATTTTTTTGGGATTCCAGGAAGATCCATAGTGATATTTTGTAAATGTTTGGAGCTGGGATTGCTTTAAATTTTGAACTAAGACATTGGCATACAGTGCACAACTTCACAATTTGCTGTAACATGAAACTCGCAGCCACTGTGAACCTGGAAGGCTATGGCTCCGAATTTAACAAGGACCTCGCAAGGTTCGTGGAATGGAACAACAAATGATTCATGAAATTTAACAAAGGCATTTCTGAAATGATTAATTTAGCTAGGAAGAATGTCGAGACACAAATTCACATCTCTGTTTGCATTTCAATATACTATAAATTACTTTTCTATTATATCCTAAAATACTTGTGTCTTTGTTCATATTTAATACACTCTATCTTGTTCCGGAGCTAACACAGTTTATTTATTTCACTCAAGACTGTATGCTGTATTTTTGCCTCAGTATTGACCAAACTCGGTTTGGTGCCAGCTTATACCACTTGAGCTGCTTTTTCAGGAAGTGAATCTCTCCACCTGTTTTGTCAAAATAATCTGTTCATGCTTAGATCAAAATAAATCCTGTTAATATCATCCCAAATTCAGGCTCGGTTATTTTGTATTTACTCATTGGAAATGAACAGAATATGACCGGCCTGTTCTTGGTGGAGTGGGAGAGGGAGTTAAAGTGGTCAGCCACGGGGCCGTGGGGTTGGTTGGCACGGGTGTCCCAGAGATGTTCTCTGAAATGATCCGCAAGTTAGTGTCCTGTCTCCCTGATGTAGAGGAGACCACAGCAGGTGGAACAGACACAGTGGATGACATTTGTGGAAGTATAGATAAATTGCTCCGGGATGTGGTAGGATCATTTGGGACCTTGTCGGAGGTGAGGGGGGAGGTGTGGGCTGGTGGAGGGGCATGGACCTGATGAGGGAGTCACGGAGGGAATGGTGTCTCCGGAATGCAGATAGGGGTAGGGAGGGAAATATACCCCGAGTGATGGGGTCTGTTTACAGGTGGTGGAAGCAGCGGAGGATGATATGATGTATGCGAGGTTGGTGCGGTGGAAGAGGGCCAGGAGGGCTCCCTGTTGCGATTGGAGGGTTGGGGTTCAAGGGCATCGTCAACCACATGGGAGGGGAAATTGCAGTCTTTGAAAAAGGAGGTTATCCGGGATGTTTTATGGTGGAACTGGTCCTCCTGGGAGCAGGTGCGGTGGAGGCAGAGGTATTGACAATAAGGGATGGCATTTTTACAGGAGGTCAGGTGGGAGGAGTGTAGCCCAGGTAGCTGTGGGAGTCAGTGGGCTTGCAGTAAATGTTTAGTCGGTCACTGGAGATAGAGGTGGAGAGGTCTAGGAAAGGGAGGGAGGTGTCCAAGATGGTCCCTGTGAAGTTTAGGTCAGGGTGGAAGGCTTTAGTAAAGTTGATGAACTGTTCAATCTCCTTGTGCTAGCATGAGGTGGCGTTGATACAGTCATCAATGTAGCGGTGATAAAGATGGGCAATGATACCGGTGTAGCTGTGGAAGATTGACTGTTCCACATATCTGACGAAGAGGCAGGCATAGCTGGGGTCCATACAGGTGTCCATGGCTACCCCTTTGGTTTGGAGGAAGTGGGAGGATTGAAAGGAAATGTAGTTGAGGTTGAGCATGTACTGCTTGGTTTGGCGTGACAGGAAGAAACGGAGGGCTTCGAGGCCAACATCATGGCGCTTGGATGTGTACGGGGCCTGGACATTCTGTTCTCTCTCGGGCTTATCAATAGCTTGCAGTTATTATGGAACTGAAAGTGCAATGGCTGGGAACTCGGAGAAACCAATGTTTAAGTCTTCTGCTTGAAGCACATTTTGACCAGAACATTTACACACCACAAAGCTCACTGTCGGAAATGCCTGGGCTGCAACTTTTAATAATGTTTGAAACTTTGTTAAAAATAGGGATTTTTAGTCATAGTTTCTGAAATAATCAAGAAAAGAATTAACCGTTAGAACAAGCTCTTTCAAAGAGAGAAGATTTGCAAAGTTTGAAACCATACAGTGCTGTGCTTTATTTGAATTCAATGTCGGTCAGAGTTCGATACAGCCAAGGTGATCTCTCCATATATTGATTCTGTTAATCTGACACACCAACATACCTGTCTGTACAAAACTGTATTATTTGTTTAGTTGATCAAAATTTAGGAAACAGATCAAACAGAATGTATTCGGCTGGGAAAGTGATGGATACAGAAGACAGAATCAAAAACTGGGAACATTAAATCTGAAAAGAGAGTAACAAGTAGTACAAGATCAAAGACATGACAAGGTGCATGTCGATATGTCCCAGACGTTAGTGAATCGAATGAGCTTGTTAGATGGTCGAGAGACTCGTCCAATGATGTCCTGGAATCAGACCGTGAAACAGAGATCAAAAGGTCAATTTGCAAATGTCACTTCAATGTAATCACTTCACACTCTGTGTCCTGATATAGGCCACATTGGCAGATGTTTCTGCCAGATTGCATCCCCTGGGTTTATTTTCTTATCAGAAGTGAGATGTGTGGCTTGCTGCTGGCACATAGAAACAGGAAGTTGTGTGCCAGCTGAGAATGATACATCAGGCGCTACTTTCCGTATTATCAGCACAAAGTCTTCCTGCCTCTGAGGGGGAACACACACTGACAGTGTCAAGAACAAACGGATAGATTGCTGTTGGTTTCAACACTGTATTCAATTCCATTCCCATTTCCCAGAATGAAACAGAAGAGACACAAGATTATTTCAGCTAGAGTAAATTATCTGTCAGAGAGATAAGAAGAGTTGTCATCGGGTGAAAGGAGCGAAGTGACAATGTGTAGTTTCACTCATAAACCTATGTTTAAAAGTCGAAAGCTTGAGGGAAGTTAATAAGTAAATCTAAGAGACAGCATTCATTAAAAGTTGGAATTGTAAGGTTTAAGCAATAAAATTCAGCATGGCTTTGGTGGAAGTGATATCATATCGGAAGTGGTTGATTCTGTTTTCCGGAGAGGCAATGAGATGTAACATCGGGTGTAAAAAGTGGATGTAATGCTTCTAGACTTCATTCAGGTTTTTGACCAGATCTTGCATCTTTAATATGGTAAGAGTTCATGGGAGCTGGTGCAGTTTGGCAAATGATTCGAAGGTTTATTTGTTGGCAGAAGGTAATGGTCGAAGGTAGTCATTGTGAAGACATCTTGTGTCCAGTGGCTGACTACATGACTGGTTGCTGGATCCTTTGATGTTTGCAGCGTATATGAACGGTCTAGTCAAGAATGTAGCAATTTTCATCAGTAAGTTCAAAGATGAGGTGAAAAACGTTTGGTTTTGCAATTAGTGAGGAGGAAAGCCAGTGTGACATCGATGACCTTGTCTGTCGGAGAGAAGAATTGAAAACAGAACATTATATCCTAAAGTCTGTGAAGTAAAGCATTTTCGAGACTAACAATTTAAGCAAATATACGATGCATTGTTGGAATCTACACAATACAAAGGATAAGCGATCTTCTGTTGTGAATATCCACATTTGTGGGTGGCACGGTGGCACAGTGGTTAGCACTGTTGCCTCACAGCGCCAGAGACCCGGGTTCAATTCCCGCCTCAGGCGACTGACTGTGTGGAGTTTGCACATTCTCCCCGTGTCTGCGTGGGTTTCCTCCGGGTGCTCTGGTTTCCTCCCACAGTCTAAAAATGTGCAGGTCAGGTGAATTGGCCATGCTAAATTGCCCATAGTGTTAGGTGCAGGGGTAAATGTAGGGGAATGGGTCTGGGTGGGTTGCGCTTCGCCGGGTCGATGTGGACTTGTTGGCCCAAAGGGCCTGTTTCCACACTCTAAGTAATCTAATCAAATTATGGAGTAGGGGTTGGAATTATAGTCTGGAGATATTGTGGCTAGACCATTCTTTCAGGAAACAGGGGTCTGAGCCCACAGTGCTGCCACATCAAGACATGAATTAAAGTTGATAATTAAACAACTCATTGAAGGAATAAGCTCCACAGATATTTCCTTGCTCTGCTTTGGAGAGCACAACACATCAGCACAAAAGTTAAGGCTGAAGCATTCACAGCAATCTTCAGCCAGAAGTGCCAATTGTGTGATCCATCTCGGCATCTTTCATAGATCACCAATATCACAGCTACCTGTCAGCAGGGAATTCGCCTCTCTCCATGTGAAATCAAGACACTGTTGGCCGGTGAGGGGGGGGGGGGGGCAGGGGTTACTGCAAATGCTATGGAGCCTGACAAAATTCTGGCAATAATACTGATGATTTGTGCTAGCCAAGCAATCCCGGTACAGCTTAAACACTGGCATGGACAATGTGGAAAATAGGCCAGGCACGTCCTGTGCACAGAAAATAGGTCAAACCACCCTGGCGAATTACTGCCCCATCAGTCCATGCTCAATCATGAGTTAGATGTAGGGAGGTGCTATCAAGCAGCACTAGCTCAGCAATAACCTGTGTAAATGTGGGTTACGCAAGGCCTACTCAGCTCATGTCTGAATTACAGACTTGATTTAAACATGGACAAAGAACTGAATTCCAGAAATGAGGGGAGAGTGACAGCCCTTCACATTAAGGTCACATTCGACAGAGGGTGATATTATGGAGCCTCGCAAAACTGGGTTCAATGGGTATCAGGTGACAACCTCCCTGCTGCCTGCAGTCATACCTCACACATTGAAAGATGGCTTTGCTTGTTAGAGGGCAGTCGTCTCAGCCAAAGCAAATCCCTGTTGGAGTTCCTGAAGAAAGTGTCCTTGGCACAATCATGTTCAGCTGCTTCAGCAATGACCTTCCCTCCATCAGAAGGTCAGAAGTGAAATCTGCATTAATCTCGCACTTTTTAGTGACTCCTCAGTCCACATTCAAACACAACAAAATTTGGACAATTTCCAGACTTGAGCTGACAAGTGGCACATAGCATTCACACCACAAAGCTGCGAGACAATGACCATTGACAATAAGAGACAACCTAACCAAAACCCCTTGACATTCAATAGTGTTACCATCACTGAATCCCTCACCATCGACACCCTGGGTTTTATTGTTCATTAGAAATTGAGCTGGACACTCCATATAAATACAATGGTTGTACGAGCAGGCCGGAGGCTAGGAATACTGCAGCGAGTAACTCACCCTCCTGACTCGCAAAGCCAATTGACTGTCTAAGAGACAGAGGTCAGGAGGCTAATAGCACAGCTCGCCCCTTGACTGGATAGGAGCAGCTTCAACTGCACTCAAGAAGCTTGGCATTGTCCAGGACAAAGCATCCCACGTGATCAGTAGCACATCCACAAGCGTCCATTGCCTCCAAATCTGATTCTTAGTACCTGCCATATGCACTATCTAAAATCCTACACTGCAGTAACTTAGCCACTTCCTTAGACAGTACCTTCCCACTACCACTTGCATCTCGAAGGACAGGAGCAGCAGATACATGGGAACAGCACCACTGTAAGCTCCTCTCTAAAACACTCGGCATCCTGACATGGAAATATGTCACCGATCCTTTACTGTAATTGGGTCAAAATCTGGAATTCCCTTCCTCAGGCCATTTTGGAACATGTTATTTCAGAAAGGCAGCTTACTGCCATCTGCTGAAGGACAACTACGGACAACTAAAAGCAACCACCATGTTTCAGGAGTCAATAAAAAAATCATTGAAGCTAACATGACAATTTGATAAAGTGGTTGAGGAGGCATTATGAGTATGTAATAAGCAATCAAAAGGTTTGAAGTAAAGTTCCAGAATCAGTCCCTACCATGGTAGCTTCAATTAATAAAAGAGTATGAAATGAAAATGCTGGAATAATGAACGATAATCACAGACCTACCAAAGGTTTGAAGCATGTTACATGGTTCAGTATTGTCCTTCAGAGGAGGTCGTCTGACCTTCCTACCTGGCCTGCACTACCAGTTCAACAATAAGGTGATGGTCCTTTCCTGTGCCGAACCTGACTAAGGAACCCATCAGGAGAAAGTGAGGACTGCAGGTGCTGGAGATCAGAGTTGAGAGTGTAGTGCTGGAAAAGCACAGCAGATCAGGCAGCATCCGAGGAGCAGGAAAATCAACGTTCCAGGCATAACCCCTTCATCAGGTATCCTAATGAAGGCCTCATGCCCGAAACGCCGATTCTCCTGCTCCTCGGACGCTGCCTGATCTGCTGTACTTTTCCAGCACTACAGTCTCGACTGAGAAGCCATTTGGCTGTAATAAAGCTTCTTAAGAAAGATCAACCATAATTAGCCAAGCAAGATGGCAGGCCTTCAAAAAGGGAGCTGATGAGCACTTTCTTGGGATATGTGACTAACGTTTTCATAAGTCAGTGAAGAATTCAAAAAATGCAAATTATGGTGAGTCAGGCTCTTCAGACAGAGTCCGGTACAGAGTTTAGATTGATGATTGGATGCAAAGTCTCCTGTGATGTTGCTGTGAACAGCAGGAGAGTTCTTGCCAGTATTGCACTCCAATATTTGTTCATGATGTAAAGTGTCAGATTGATTGCATTTCTGTTTGTGACTGCTTTCTGTGCATTCCCAATATTAGGATCACAGCGGTGACACCATGACACCAATATTCCCAAACTCCAGTTTGATGCTGAATGAACGGGGTTTGGAATACCATCGTTTGCCCAGGGTGAAATTTGAATTCAAAGAAAGCCTGGAATCGGAAAGAAAGCCAAATGGTGACCATGTCACCCGAGTCAATGGGATAATACAAAAACAGCTGGTTCACGAACAACAAGGCATCTGTCACCTTTCCATGGTCTGGCCAACATGAGATTCCAGACCCACTGTGTTCTGAAGTGGCTTTAGCAAGCTGTTGAATAGGCAGTTAGGGATAGGGACTCATTGCTGACCCTTACCAGAAAGTGATACATGTAACAAAACCTCACAACAACTATATCAATTAAATGTAATTGTTGCGCAGTTCCTGATGTCATTTCAAGTATTTCATGTGAATATTCTAAAATGCACTTTGAGTGATGTTGCACTGTCTAAACGGACTACAATATAAATTAGTGGGACATTCAGAGTAGGAGAAAGTGAGGACTGCAGATGCTGGAGATCAGAGCTGAAAATGTGTTGCTGGAAAAGTGCAGCAGGTCAGGCAGCATCCAAGGAGCAGGAGAATCGACATTTCAGGCATAAGCAACACATTTTCAGCAGCGACATTCAGAGTAGATCCAGTTCAACATTGAAGATTAATTGCAGAATTTTCAGCACTGAATATTTAACCTAAATAAAAGTTTTAAATTGTGTTTATCATTCAGAAATAAATAAAATCTGTTGCAATTCGTCTTCATAAATTGGTATTCACTTCTGAAAATGGTCACCATTCTTAAAATAAACTTGTTTCGATTTGAATCTTACCAACAAATCACTTCTTTCATCTGGCTTTGCTGTCCCCATCAATTCATTGAAACCAATTAAGCATTTATGTAAATAAACACAGAAATAGAATTCTCAGAATAAATTACAGAACAACAAAACCGCAATTTATATTTCCCCACAAGCACAGCACACGAATTGTGGAAAAACTGCAAATAACTCAATGGATTCCAATACTAATTGATGTTTGGACTTTTTAATACATAATTTGTATAATTGTTGAATGACAGAGGTATCAATTGTCATGTTTAGTCAAAAAACAAACTATAATTAAGTGATACATTGGCACAGCTAATATTTCTGTCTCTCTTTTTCTCTCTTCCCCTCCTGCCTCCCCCCATTTTCCTTTATATCTGATGCCTTGTTTTGCCTCTCCACAATCGGACAACGTTTTCCTTAATAACATGAAGCCAACACCTCACCAACATATGCTCTCAGCCAAATTCATCCATTTCTTTCGAGAGATTTGAGTCAGTACAACCAGATTTTCTCAAAAATCTGTCTGAGTATTGAGTGATCTGGAAATGCTTGATCGGAAAGACTTTACTGTGATAGTGTTTTCATTGTAACTCAGCAGTATTATTCTTGGCTGAGGAATGTTTAATGGTTCAGTGCAATGCATATTTAGTCTATAATTAACTTTTACTAACCATCTCATGGAATGTTTAATATTGTAGAGGGTGATTTATTCTGTGTCGACTCTGTGTTGTACCTGCTCTGGGAGGGTTTTTTTAAGGGAATCCTGGATGCGGATCTATACTGTGTCTAAACCAAAATGTATTTGACATGTTTGCATTGGACAGCACAATATAGAGGGAGATTTACCCAGCACATTACATGAGCTGTACAATCACAGAAAACATTTGATGTAGCCGTGTAAAGGGGCTTGAACTCCTACCCACTGTCATTCTGATTTTGAAATGCTTGATACCAAAATAAAAAGGGAACAACACGATGCATCGAAACTTTGTTATACAAGTAGATTATCATCTACAGGCACAGACATACATACACACATAAGCAAATCATCTATGAACAACCCTTGCAGTGTTTCATGGATAAGTGCAGAGAGACCTTTAATATGCAATGTGTGTATTCCATGCAATGCATACCGTCAATGCGTTTGATATGGTAGTTTAAATGTAGTTTTGATCTGTCTTTAACCTTTTCTGTGATAGCTGTGGTTGTGTTTGACAAATATTCAACAGAACTGGAGGCCTATAAATGCAGTCACTGCATTCGAGGCAGAATGCAATGCCATCAAACAGGGAGAAAGGCGATCCCTGTCTTTTTTCATGATGAGGAAGCATTGAAGCAGCTGGGCTTCAAACATGAAATGGAGGTTAATTTAAATGAGGCCGAGATAATTCTGAAAAGACTAACTTCGAGCAAAGATGAATAATAGGGAACCAGAAGCAGCCAGTTCAGCCAATGGGGTTTGGTCTTCCAAACAATGACATCATGGCTGAACTGATAACCCTCACCTCCACTTTCCAGCGTTTTAACTGTCAGCATTGATTCAATTACCAATCAAAATCTGTCCATTTCCGCCTTCAAAATACTGAATGACCCAACCTCGACAGTTTTCTGTGGTAAAGAATTCCACAAATTCTCTACATTCTGGGAGACAAAATTCTCTTCTGCCCGAAATTTGTGACCTCTAATTCAGAGATTCTACTCCCTGGTCCGAAACTCTCCCACAAGGGGAAACAACATTTCTGCATTTACACCATCAAGCTTCCTGAAAATAATAGATGTTTCAGAATGTCAGTACTGAATCTTCTATGTTCTAATGAGTACAGGCCCAAACGACTCAATCTCTACTCTCAAGACAGTCCCTCCATCTTTAGGATCAGTCGACTAAACCTCGTGTGGATTGTCTCTCTGTCCAGTGTACCTTTTCTTTGTGATATAGGTCCCAAGAACAGGTCACAGTATTCCAGCTGTGGTAAGAATACAGCTTCTTTTCAGTTTTAACAAAAATTATAGTCATACAGATATCCAGCACAGAAACAGACCCTTCGGTCCAACTGCACTGACCAGATATCCCAATCTGACTGAGTACCATTTGCCAAACATTTGGCCAATTTTCCTCTAAATGTTACCTGTTCATACACCCATCCAGGTGCCTTTTAAATGCAGTAATTGAACCCGCCTCCACCACTACCACTGGCAGCTTTTCCCACACATACACGTGAAAAGGTTACCCCTCAGGTTCTTTTCAAACGTATCTCCTCTCACGTTAAACCGCTGTCCTCTCGATTTAGACTCTCCCGCTCGAGGAAAAAGGCCTTGGCAATTCACCATATCAATGCCTCGCATGATTTTATAAGTCTTGTTCAGGCCACTCCTTAGCCTCCGTTTCTCTCACTGCAGGGAAAAGAGAAGCCCCAGCCTATTCAGCCTCAGCTTATACCTTAAACACTCCAGTTCCAGCATCATTCTTGGAAATCTTTTCTACACCCTCTTAAGTTTCACAAAATCCTTCATAGAAACGGTCAGCCAGATTTGTCTATAATAATTCTAAATGTGGCCTCACAAATGTTCTGTACAGCTGAGACATGACATCTCGACTCCTACACTTAACATTTTGACCAATGAATGAAATCATGCCAAACACCTTTTTCCCCACCCTGTCTCCCTGCAACTCCACTTTCAAGGAATGATGCATCTGCACCCTTTGGTTTCTTTGCTCAGCAACACTCCCCAAGGCCCAGCCATTAATTATATAAGTCCTGCCCTGGTTTGCCTTACAAAAATGCAACACCGACATTTATTTAATGAATCATGGGTTCATGAAAGGCAGGTCATCTTTAACTGATTTATTGGAATTCTTTGAGGTTATAATGAGCGTGGTAGACAATGGGGAACTGGTGAACGTGGTGTATCTGGATTTCCAAAAGGCATTCAGCAAAGTGCTCCACAAAAGGCTGCTGCATAAGATAAAGATGCACAGTGTTACGGGCAATGAATTAGCATGGACAGAAGAATGGTTAACTAACAGAACGCAAAAAGTGGGGATAAATGTGTGTTTTTCTGGTTGACAATCAGTGGCTAGTGATGTGTCTCAGGGATCAGTGTTGAGAATGCAACTGTTTACAATTGCTGGGACTGCAATTGTTTACAATTCAGGGAGATTGCTTCGAGTTAGAGACCAAGTGTAGTGTGTTGTAGTTCGCAGAAGCCACTTAAATGAGTGATGGAGCAAAGTGTGCAGAAGGATATAGACAGGTAAAGGGAGTGGGCAAGGATCTGGCAGATGGAGTACAATGTTAGTAAACATGAGGTCATCCATTTTGGTAGGAATAATAACAAAGTGGACTACTTTAAAATGGTGAAATATTACAGAATGCTGCTGTGCAGGGGGACCTGGGTGTTCCTGTGCATGAAACACAAAAGTCTGGTTTGCAAGTCCAGTAGCTAACTAGGAAGGCAAATGGAATAATGTCCTTCATTGGCAGTGGATAGAGGTTAAAATTCGGACTTTCTGCTGCAGCTGTATGGGGCGCTGGTGTGGCCACGCCTGGAGTACTCTGTACACTTTTCATCGCCTTACATGAGATGGCACTGGGGTGGGGTTTGCAGAGGAGTTTGACTACATTGATTCTGGAAATGAGGGGGTTGGCTTATAAGCAGACTGGGATTATACTCATTGGAATTCAGAAGAATGAGGGAGGGGATTGTAAAATTATAAATGCGATAGATAAGGCAGAAGCAGGGAGGCTCAAAGTTTGGGAGAAGATTTGTAGCTCGGGTGCACGTTGTTGTGGTTCTGTTCGCCGAGCTGGGGATTTGTGTTGCAGACGTTTCGTCCCCTGTCTAGGTGACATCCTCAGTGCTTGGGAGCCTCCTGTGAAGCGCTTCTGCGATGTTTCCTCTGGCATTTATAGTGGTTTGTATCTGCCGCTTCCGGTTGTCAGTTCCAGCTGTCCGCTGCAGTGGCCGGTCTATTGGGTCCAGGTCGATGTGCTTATTGATTGAATCTGTGGATGAATGCCATGCCTCTAGGAATTCCCTGGCTGTTCTCTGTTTGGCTTGTCCTAATAGTAGTGTTGTCGCAGTCGAACTCATGTTGCTTGTCATCTGCGTGTGTGGCTACTAAGGATAGCTGGTCAAGCCAACGTCTTCACTCAAAGGGTTGTGAATCTCTGGAATCCCCTGCCTAGTGAAGCAGCTGAGGCTAACCTGTTGAATGATTTAAAGGTGAAGATAGATTTGTGAACAGTAAAGGAATGAAGGGTTATAGTGAGCAGTGGGTAAGTGGAGTCTCAGTCCATTGAAAGATGATCCACGATATTAGTGAAAGGCAGAGCTGACTCATGGAGTCAGATGGCCTACTCCTGATTGTATTTCTTATGTTCGGATGTTGTTATGTTTTAACAGGCCTCCAATTCAAAAAGTAATGGAGAGGGATAAGTGTGATGGAGAGGGATAAGTGTGTACTACAGGGCAAGAGTTATAGCTGGGGTCAGGGAAATTATGATGCGGTGAGGCATGACTTAGGATGTGTGGCTTGGAAAAGTAGACTCCAAGGCAAGAGTGTAAATGATATGTGGAGCTTGTTCAAGGAGCAACTGTTGAGTGTCCTTGATAATTATGTACCTGTCAGGCAGGGAGGAAAGGGTCGTGCGAGGGAGCCGTGGTTTAATAAGGAATTGGAATCCCTTGTGAAATGGAAAAGGGCGGCCTATCTCAAGATGTGACGTGAAGGTTCAATTGTGGCGATTGAGAGTTATAGGGTAGCCAGGAAGGACCTGCAGAGAGAGCTAAGAGCAGCAAGGAGGGGACATGAAAGGTCCTTAGTCGGTAGGATTAGGGAAAACCCTAAGGCTTTCTATAGGTATGTTAGGAATAAAAGAATGACTAGGGTAGGAATAGGTCCAGTCAAGGATAGTAGTGGGAAGTTGCGTGTGGAGGCGGAAGAGATTGGGGAGACACTGAATGAATACTTTTCTTCAGTATTTACTCAGGAACAGGGCATTGTCGTCGATGTGAATACTGAGTCACAAATAAGTAGAATGGATGGCTTTGAGGTATGTAGAGAAGAGGTGTTGGAAATCCTGGAAAAGGTGAAAATAGATAAGTCCCCTGGGCCTGATGGCATTTATCCTATGATTCTCTGGGAAGCAAGGGAGGAGATTGCAGAGCCATTGGCCTTGATTTTTATGTCCTCTTTGTCTACAGGAGTAGTGCCAGAAGACTGGAGGATAGCAAATATGGTTCCCTTGTTCAAAAAGGGGAGTAGGGATAACCCTAGTAACTATAGGCCGGTGAGTCTCACTTCTGTTGTGGGCAAAGTCTTAGAGAGAATTGTAAGGGATAGGATTTATGCACATCTGGATAGGAATAATGTGATCAAGGATAGTCAGCATGGTTTTGTGAAGGGCAGGTCGTGCCTCACAAACCTTATTGAATTCTTTGAAAAGGTGACGAAGGAGGTTGATGAGGGGAAAGCGGTAGATGTGGTATATATGGATTTTAGTAAGGCGTTTGATAAGGTTCCCCATGGTAGGCTACTGCAGAAAATACGGAGATATGGCATTGAGGGTGAGTTGGAGGTTTGGATTAGGAATTGGCTGGATGGAAGAAGACAGAGGGTAGTAGTTGATGGCAAAGTTTCTTCATGGAGTGCCGTCACTAGCGGTGTTCCGCAAGGATCTGTTTTTGGACCATTGCTGTTTGTCATTTTTATAAATGACCTGGAAGAGGGGTTAGAAGGTTGGGTGAGCAAGTTTGCGGATGATACGAAAGTCGGAGGAGTTGTTGACAGTGAGGAAGGATGTGGCAGGTTACAGCAGGATATAGAGAAGCTGCAGAGCTGGGCAGAAAGGTGGCAAATGGAATTCAATGTAGCTAAGTGTGAGGTGATTCACTTTGGGAAGAATAACAAAAAGATGGGGTACTGGGCTAATGGTCGGATACTTGGTAGTGTGGATGAGCAGAGGGATCTTGGTGTCCATGTACACAGATCTCTGAAAGTTGCCACCCAGGTAAATAGTGCGGTGAGGAAGGCATATGGCGTACTGGCTTTTATTGGTAGAGGAATTGAGTTCCGGAGTCCTGAGGTCATGATGCAGTTGTATAAGACTCTGGTGCGGCCGCATCTGGAATATTGTGTGCAGTTTTGGTCGCCATACTATAGGAAGGATGTGGAGGCACTGGAACGGGTGCAGAGGAGGTTTACCAGGATGTTGCCTGGTATGGTAGGAAGATCGTATGAGGAAAGACTGAGACACTTGGGGCTGTTTTCATTAGAGAAAAGAAGGTTTAGGGGTGACTTGATTGAGGTGTACAAGATGATTAGGGGGTTAGATAGGGTTGACAGTGTGAACCTTTTCCCGCGTATGGAGTCGGGTATTACAAGGGGGCATAGCTTTAAATTAAGGGGGGGGGGGTAGATATAGGACTGAAGTTAGGGGTAGGTTCTTCACTCAGCGAGTCCTAAGTTCATGGAATGCCCTGCCAGTAGCAGTGGTGGACTCTCCCTCTTTATGGGCATTTAAGCGGGCATTGGATAGGTATATGGAGGATAGTGGATTAGTATAGGTTAGGTGGGCATGGATCGGCGCAACATCGAGGGCCAAAGGGCCTGTACTGCGCTGTATTGTTCTATGTTCTATGTTCTATATAATGTTCTCTAACTACTAAATAAAAACGGAAAGAACTGTGGATGCTGTGTATCAGAAACAAAAGCAGAAACTGCTGGAAATGCTCAGAAGCTCTGGCAGCATCTCTGGTGTGAAAGGGGCACCAGTTTACGGTTCCCTTGTTTTTCCATACAACTGTCTTCAATAATGCTGCCACATTAGTCACTCTCCAATCTTCTGGCATCTCATCTATGATTATCAACGATACAAATATCTCAGCAAGGGGTCCAGGAAGCTCTTCCCTAGCTTCCCACAAAGTTCTGGGAAATACCTAATCAGGTCTCCAGGATTTATTTCCATTTTTCTACTTTAAGACCTCCGACACCTCCTTTTCTGTAAAATAAACTCATTTTAAGATCATATTATTTATTTCCCAAGTTTCTTAGCTTCCATGCTCCTGTCTACTGTAAATATTGATGCAAAATATTTCCTTAGTGTCTCTGCCATCTCCTGTGGTGACATGCAGGAAAGCCATGTTGATCTTTAAGGCCTGTATTCTCTCCTTAGTTATTCTTTTAACCTTAAAATAATTTTAGAATCATTTCGGATTCTCCTTAATTCTATTTGCCAAAGCAATTTTATGTCCCATTTTTTCCCTGATGATTTCCTGTTTAAGTATAGTCCTACTGCCCTTATACCCTTCTCAGAATCACTCAATCCCAGCTGTCTATATCTGATGAATGCTTCCTTCTTTTTCTGGACAGGAGTTGCAATTTCCCTCATCATTGAGCTTTTCCCACGCCTTGCCCTTCACACAAACAGAAACATACCATCACTGAACTCTCATTGTCTCATTCTTAAAGGCCTCCCACTTGTCAGCCATCCCTTTACCTGTGAATAACCTCCCCCAACCAACTTCTCAAAGTCTAATACCAACGAAACTGGCCACACTCTAATTTGAAACTTTCATTTTTAAATCAATGTTATCCTTTCTCATCATTATTATTAAACCAATAGAATTATGATCACTTTCCCTGAAGCCTGCCCCTATGGACACCTCAGTCACTTGCCCTGCCTTGGTTCCCAACAGAAGGTCAAGTATTGCGAACTGTCTCGTAGGTGCATCCACATATTGAATAACAACGTTTTCTTGTACACACTTAACCAATTTCTCCACATTCCAAGATCTTAACACTACCTCAAACTCTGTTTGGAAAGTTAAAATTCCCTACCATTATTCTTTTTTCTTACAAACAGCATAATCGCTTCAAAATTTCCCACTGACTATTAGGAGGCCCATTTTACAATCCCAGCAAGGTCATCACCTCTTTCTTATTTTTAAGTTTCATCCATATAACTTCACTGGGCAGTCTCCAAGAAATATCCTCTCTACATCCAGCTGTAATGTTCTTTCTAACCAAAAACACCTTTTCATCTCCTGTCTTGCTCCTCTGTCTATATATTCTATAGCATCTATCTCCTGGAACATTAAGCTGCCAGTCCTGCTCACCCCTGAGCCACATTTCTGTAATGGTAATGATATCCTTGTCCCACATTCCCATCTATTCCCCATGTTCATCTGTCTCACATGTCAGGCCTCTTGCATCGAAGTAAATGCAGTTTCGCAGTCTTACCTCGCTCTTGCCAAACTGTTGTCTGCCTTGACCCCTAGAATTGCTCACCACATCTCACCTCAAACATTTCTCTTTTCTCACTATCTTGTTGGTTCCCACCATCCCCCTTACTAGTTTAAAACTTTCAGCACACCGCTAGCAAATTTCCCCACAATTTCCCCTTCCAATTCCGGTCCCTCTTATACAGGTCATTTCTATCCCTGAAGAGATCCCAGTTATTGAAAAATGGGAATCCTAACCCCTGCAGCAGCTCCTCAGCCACACATTAGCTGCTCTATCTGACTGTTCCTAATGTCAATATTCCATTAGTTTTTAAACAAACCCCAACATGACATTTGCCATCCTTATTGACAGTTGAAATTAAAAGCTAACGTTTTGTGGTTCGGAGATGCTGACTCCCTGTAGATTTCTGAATTCAATCTCTATCTTGCCCGTTAAAATGCATAACTTCACTGTTTATGTCTGTTCTCATTTATTTCATCCACATTACATTATTATGCAAAGCTCCTTATTCACTCTCTTGTCCTATCTGTATCCCTCCGCAAACTTCTTTTTGTGTCATACTCACCACTTGTCTCTGCTCCAATTTTTGAGTCATTCGCAAACTTGCCTACAATATACTCACTTTCCTCATCTCAGTCATCAAAGTACTTTGTAAATTTTTTTTGTCCCCAGAACAGATTTATGTGGTACTCCACAGATTGACATCCTGTACAATAAAACTTTTAATCAAACGTTTCTGATTGGGATTTCAAAGATCCTCTCTCCGTGTTAATCCAGTACCTCCAAAGCCAAGGCTCCTATCTTATTCAGTAATCTTATGCATGGGTGCTATCAAACACCTTCAGAAAATCAAAACATATTACAATCACGGTTTCCTCCATTTTCTCCAAGAATTCCGATACTTTTATCAGGCAAGATTTCCATTTTATAAAGCCATTCTCAGTTTTCTGCTGTAACATCCTTTTTTAAACACTCGACCATTTTTTTCAATAAATGATGTTAAACAAAGTAGCCTCAGTCAATCTTTTGTGTGCCTTAACGTTTTGTGAGTGAAGGTGTTGGGTGAAGGGTCTACTATCAGCCCTCACTTCCAACTGCTGGAGAAGCACTGTCATCTACTGTGAAAATCTCAACAAAATGTATCTATGTTCATTTACTGAGAAAGCAATTCCACAAATGTTCTCGCTCATCACCTTCTGCTGGCGCTCCTAGATTTTATGAAGCAATTCATTGAAAGTCGACAAGGCTAGTTAGCATCAAACCAAGATCAATATTTGAGCAGGAATATCTCAATTCCTGGTCACGTATTTTTGCTCATCTCTTTTTAGGACATTAGCTTCGACAATGTGGAGTCTGTGTGGGTGGAGCTATGAAATACCAAAGGACAAAAACATTAGTGTGTGTCATACAGAGACCCCCAGACTGCAGTGGTCATGTTGGAATAGTATGAAACAGGAAATTCGATGATGCCCTCCACCGCATCTCCTCCACTTCCCGCTCCTCCGCCCTTGAGCCCCGCCCCTCCAATCACCACCAGGACAGAACCCCACTGGCCCTCACCTACCAACCTCCATATACATCGTATCATCCGTCGTCATTTCCGCCACCTCCAAACGGACCGCACCACCAGTGATATATTTCCCTCCTCTCCCCTATCAGCGTTCCGAAAAGACCACTCCCTCCGTGACTCCCTTGTCAGATCCACTCCCCCCACCAACCCAACCTCCACTCCAGGCACCTTGCCCTGCAACCGCAAGAAATGCAAAACTTGCGCCCACACCTCCTCCCTTACTTCCCTCCAAGGCCCCAAGGGATCCTTCCATATCTGCCACAAATTCACCTGCACCTCCACACACATCATCTATTGCATCCGCTGCACCCGATGTGGCCTCCTCTATATTGGGGAGACAGGCCGCCTACTTGTGGAACGTTTCAGAGAACACATCTGGGACACCCGGACCAACCAACCCAACCACCCCATGGCTCAACAGTTCAACTCCCCCTCCCACTCCACCAAGGACATGCAGGTCCTTGGACTCCTCCATTGCCAGACCATAGCAACATGACGGCTGGAGGAAGAACGCCTCATCTTCCGCCTAGGAACCTTCCAAGCACAAGGGATGAACTCAGATTTCGCCAGTTTCCTCATTTCCCCTCCCCCACCTTGTCTCAGTCCCAACCCTCAAAATCAGCACCGCCTTCCTAACCTGCAATCTTCTTCCTGACCTCTCCGCCCCCACCCCCACTCCGGCCTATCACCCTCACCTTGACCTCCTTCCACCTATCGCACTTCCAACGACCCTCCCCAAGTCCCTCCTCCCTACATTTTATCTTAGTGTGCTGGACACACTTTCCTCATTCCTGAAGAAGGGCTTATGCCCGAAACGTCGATTCTCCTGCTCCTTGGATGTTGCCTGACCTGCTGCGCTTTTCCAGCAACACATTTTCAGCTCTGATCTCCAGCATCTGCAGTCCTCACTTTCTCCTTAAACAGGAAATTAGCCAAGCTAATGATATGGAGACATCTGTGATCATGGGTGATTTTAATCTGCATCCAGATTGAACAAATCAAATTAGCCACAATGTCTACTAGGGGGAATTCCTAGCCTACATATGGGATGGTTTTCTTAACCAACATGTGGATGAACCAACTAGAGAGGAGGCCATCTGAGACTGGGTACTGTGTAATGAGAAGGGAATCATTGCCAATCTAGCTGCGTGTGACTCCTTGGGGAAGAGCGACAATGACATGATACAGCTTTTTTATCAGGATGGAGAGTGAGCCAGCTGATTTGGAGACTAGGGTGCTGAATTTTAATAAAGGAAACTATGAAGGGATATAAGGCATGAGTTGGCGTTGATAGATTAGTGGAAGTTGCTTAAAGGTGCGACAGTAGATAGGCATTGGCAAATATTCAACAAAATCATGGGGGAACTGCAACAACTATTTATTCCTGTCTGGTACAAAAGCAAAATGGGTAACAGGGCCAATCCATGGCTTTCAAGGAAATTAGATAGTATCCAATTGAAGGAAGAAGCATAGAGATTGGCCAAGAAGAATAATAGGTCTGATGTTTGAAAGCAGTTTCGAATTCAGCAAAGAAGGACCAAGGGATTGATTAAGATGGGGAAAACACAGTAAAAAGGAAGTAAGCTTGCAGGGAACATGAAGACTGACACTACAAGGTTCTATAGTACGTGAAGAGAAAGAGATTGGTGAAGACAAATGTAGGTCCCTACAGATAGAAATGGGGAAATGTATGACAAAGGACAAAGGAACAGCTGAGCAACTGAATACATACTTTAGTTCTGTCTTCACAAAAAAGGACAGTTGTACAGGTGGTTGGTGAGGCTGCAGTTGGAGCATGTGTTCAGTATTGGTCACCTTGCTCGAGGAAGGATGTTATTAAACTGGAAAGAGTGCAGAAGAAATTTATAAGGATGTTGCTCGCACTCAGTGGTCTGAGTTATAAGGAGAGGCTGAACAAGCTAGAACTTCTTTTCTTGGCAGTCTAGGAGACTGAGAGGGGACCTTACAGAACTGTACAAAATTATGAGAGGCATACGCTCAATCTTTTTTGCCAGAGTTGGGGAATCGAGGATTAGATGGCATTAGTTTAAGGTTAACGGGGAAAAGTACAAAAGGGAACCTGAGGGGCAATTTGTTTACACAGAGGCTGGCACGTGTATGCAATGAGCTGCCAGCGGAAGTGGTTGAGGTGGGTACGTTAACAACATTTAAAGGCATTTTGACAAATACATGGATAGGATGTGGACCAAATGCAGGGAAATGGGGTTAGCATGGGTGGACAATTTGGTCAGTATGGACCACTTTGGGCCAAACGACATGTCTCTGTGCTTTAGGGCTCTCTGACTCGAAGATACAAATCAAGTACCAGAAATCCTGGAGAACGCAAGATTTAGTGAGAGGGAAGAACTGAGGGAGGTCAATATTAGTAGAGAAATGGTGCTGGGAAATTGAGGGGATTGAACCTGATAAATCCTCAGGGCCTGATAAATCTGCATCCCAGAGTACTTAAGGAAGTGGTTCCAGAAATAGTGGATGCTTTGGTTGTCAGGATTCTTCAGATTTTGGTGCAGTCCCTGTAGATTGGAGGGCAGCTACTGCCACTCCAACACTCAGAAAGAGAGATACAGAGAAAGGGAATTCGAGACCAGTAAGCTTCAGATCAGTAGTGGGGAAAATTCTCAAATCCTTTACCCTTTATGACTGAGCATTGAGAAAGCCATGGCAAAATCAAACAGAGTCAGCATGGAGGTATGGAGGGGAAATCATGCTTGACAAATCTATTGGAATTCTGTGAAGATGTAACTATCAGAGTTGACAAAGGGGAACTGGTCAATATGGTATATTTGTACTTGCAGAAAGCGTTTGACAATGCCCCATTTAAGAGGTCACTGTACAGGATTAAAACACATGGGATTGTGGTAAGTGTACTGAGATAAATAGAAAACTGGTTGGCAGGGAAGGAACAGAGGAGGGCTGAAGGGGCCCGTGTCAAACAGGCAGACCGTAACTAGTGGGGTGCCACAGGGACTCCAGCTATTAACAATATATATTCATGATTTGGATGAAGGAATAAAATGTAACATCTCAAGGTTTGCAGATGATACCAAGTTGGGTGGGAGGGTGATCTGTGACGAGGATGCAGAGACCCTATGGCATGATCTGGGCAGATTGGGTGAGCAGGCCAATCAATGGCAGATGCAGTTTATTTTAGATAAATGTCAGGTTATTCACTTTGGAAACAAAAGGAAGATGGTGGATTACTACCTGACTGGCTGCAAATTGGGAGAGGGGAGTGTGCTGCAGGGCCCACATGTCCTTGTGCACCAGTCGCTGAAGGTACGCATGCAGGTGCAGCAGGCAGTAAAGAAGGAAAATGTTATATTGACCTTCATTGAGAGATGTTTCGAGTACAGCAGCAGGGATACGTTGTTATAGTTGTACAGGGCCTTGGTGAGGCCACACCTCAAATACTGTGTGCAGTTTTGGTCTCCTTTTCCGAGGAAGGATGCTCTTGCTCTGGAGGGAGTACAGCGAAGGTTTACCTGACTGATTCCGAGGATGGTGGAACGAACATATGAGGACAGGTTGTCTAGCTTAGGATTGTTTTCGCTGGAGTTTAAACGAATGGGAGGGGATCTCATTCTAACAGGACGAGACAGGGTAGATACAGGGAGGATACTCCTGATGGTGGGTGTTTCCAGAATCAGGGGACACAGACTGAGGATTCGGGGTAGATCATGCAGGATGGAGATGAGGAGACATTTCTTCACCTAAAGAGTGATGAGCCTGTGGAATTCATTACCACAGGAACTTGTTAATCCCAAAGCATCGAATGTGTTGAAGACGCGGCTACATGAAGCATTTAGAGCAAATAGGACCAAAGGTCATGGGGAGTAAACAGGACGAGGCTATTGAGCTGGATGATGGCAGAGCAGGCTCAAAGGGCTGAGTGGCCTTCTCCTGCTCCTATCTTCAATGTTTAAGAGGATATTGCCCTGAGAAAACCGTGGACATTAGTGCTTTCCCGTTTACCTCAAAATATCACTCATCACCCCACCCGAAAAATAATGTGGAGACGTAACCTCTCAAATTTCAATGACACAGCTCCTCCCAAGAGTCAAGGTGTGATGGTTGAGGTGCACCTTTGTTCATTCTTAACACAGGATGTCATTTTGTTCTGTGAGTGCTTGAGTGTGTCTGTATTTGTGTGTCTGTATTTGTGTGTGTGTGTGTGTGTGCATGTGTATTTGTGTGTGTGTCTGTGTGTGTGCGCGTGTGTGTGTATGTTTGTGCATATCCATGGCTATGTGTCTGTCTCTGTGTAGGTGTATGTCTGTGCATATCCATGGCGATGTGTCTGTCTCTGTGTAGGTGTGTGTGTGTGTGAGAGAGAGAGTGTGAATGTGAGTATGAGTGTGTGTCGCGCACGCGGATGAACATTTCTGTGTGCGTGGCATTTTGAAGCACATCATATTTCCTTGAAACTACTTTCTTTGTCAGAGGCCACCAGCATGCTCCAGTTGCTGGAAGGTGCTCTGATGTATTTCAGATTGCGTGCCTCCATGCAATGTAACTTTGCTGCTTGACGAAGATACTAATTCATAACAGACAGCTTTTATCACCAGTTTCTCACTAACACTAAGAGTGTCATTTTATGCCTTTAGTTTTAGCGTCTGAGGTGATGTCTGGTCACCCTGATAGCTCATGTCAAACCAATGGAAATCTTCCCATTCATTTCTCTCAGCCAATAGGGACTCTCTCCATGTATAGTCGATGTTCAGGGCTGTCATACCATTCTTCACCATTCCTGAAGCAGACCCTTTGGTCCATCACTAGCTGCCTGGCTGTAGGAATCTCACCATGCAGGAAGTAAATTCACACGTCACATGCTTCCATTCTGTTGACATGTCCAAGACACACTTGTTAGATGATTTAGGAACTCTCCATTTGAGAGGACACAGAATTCAAGAGTTTGTCATGTCACCTCCAAATCTCAGCATTCCAACTGGGATACCCTCGCCCACATCTCAATTAACCCAACAACCCCTGGACGTCTCCATACAACAGCCTTTTCACTCCTCCCTCTGCATGTTCCAGGACCACAAAACTCCTTGCAAGTGCATCTGTACCTGGCAGCTTACTTCAGACTAGACCAGACATCCGAGGGAAAAGGAGAAGGTGAGGACTGCAGATCAGAGTCAAAAAGTGTGGCGCTGGAAAAGCACAGCAGGTCAGGCAGTATATCCAAGGAGTAGGAGAGTCAACGTTTCGGGCATAAGACTTTCATGGAGTTTCCTGCCCAAAACACCGACTTCTCGGTCAGGAGTGAAGACTATTGTTGGGACAAGGTCGGCTGTTGGAATTGGGCAGTGAAAATCAATAACTTCGTCATCATTCTAATAGAGGGCAATAATTCAATATCCTTGTGGATGGATTATCTCATGTTCTAAATAAAATACAATGAACATCACTGCTATGTGAATCATGAAAGAATTGGAAAACATTAACGGAGAGGTAACAAGGTCCTAAAGTCACCAATTGAAACAGGAGAAGAAATCAAAGAGTACAGAAAAGCAAGTTGAAGCAGAATGATGAGAGCACACATTTGATTGAATGGCTCAGACAAAACAAGAACAGATGGAGAACTAATGGATATTTTTAGTTCAGAGAAATGAACTCAGCTACAACAGAAAGATGAAAAACTGAAGCAATTGCATTGAAAAGCAAAGACAGAAGAAGAATCTGAGTGCATTCCCAAATGTGACTAACTTAAACATGATGTCTTGATGAGACATTCAGGCAGATGGGAACGTGGGACTTATAGAAAGGAGGTGTGGCAAGTAGCACATCAGTAACCTGTGGGTCATTGTGGGAGTGAGAAAAACTCCCGGCAAAATGCAAAAACGTTTTTACTGGCCTGGACTTCATTTAGGTGGAGATGAAAATTGCCAGCAATGTCATACATATCATGTAACCGGAAAACTTCAGGCAATAATAAAACCGGCAACTTTAATGCCCATCCCTCCATTTGAGGAACCTTTTACAAGGGTCTTACTTGATTGAGTAGGACCCCTACACAAAACAAAAAGTGGTTATCAGTATTTGTTAACAATGATAGATGCGTCCATTTGATATCCACAGGCCATTCTATTTGTGCAATCCCACTGCTAGAAAGGTTGTAGAAGAGGTACCCCAATGTTTAACTCGATACAGACCACCCACAGAGATACAATCAGGTCAAGGGTCAAATTTTACATCAAATGTATGCATGGAAGGTATGGGTAGCTTATCCACTGCTTACCAACAAGCATGGTCAGGGAGTGTTCGAAAGGTGGCGTTAAACTTTAAAGACTATTAGTGAGCTTAGAGAAGACCATATCGTGGGCTTATTGTCAAGACAATCCAAACCACTGGATAAAGGAATTCCATTTGTACAACAATGAGTTTTGGGGTATGAGCTGAGAGGACCACTGAAAATAAATAAGGAGAAATTAGTGAGTCAGAGTTCAACGACCACATATTTGAACTGTGAATGATTAAATTGAGAGGGAGAGTTGGCTCCAATTATGCAATATCCTTACACACTTACGCCAAAAAACGTTGGCATATGTTCAAAGACAGACTGAACTGATGTTCCAAAAACAACAGCGTCAAAGTGAGTTGCAGCAACTGGAGCTCAGCCATAGTAATGGTGCCAAAGCCAGATGGTACCCATGGTTGTGTGCAGACTGCGGCAAAGTTAATGCAGTTGCAGAGTCTGATTCATATCCGATTCCACATTGGGAAGACCGTATTGAAAAAGGTAGGACAAGCAACTTAGATTTGTAATTTGTACTTGCTCAGAGGATACTGGCAGGTACCTTTATCCGAAGGAGTGAAGACTATTTCGGCTTTTGGTAACTTAAAATCATGCCAGTTGGTATGGAAAATTTGCCAGCCACATTTAAAAGGGTAACCAATAAAGTCATTCCTGGGTTATCCAATTGTATGATGTACATCGACAAACTTGTGATCTTTTACTCACACAGGGAAGGAACATTTGCAGCCTTTATTGGAACTATTTAATTGACTTTGGGAGGCAGGCTGGTGATAAATGTGGCTAAGTGTGAATTCGCCAAAGTCCGAGTCATGTGCCTGGGCCATGTTGTCAGGCATGGACATATGGTCCCAACCATAACATTGACAAAGAGAGCAGGACTATGATTCCTGGCAGTGAACAAGTTTACCAGAAGTTTGTATAAAATTGTAGTAGTGTGGTTGCTCCACTGACTGACTAATTGAAGAAGTGCTGGATATTTTAGCGGACAGTAGAATGTCAGAAGGCATTTGCCAGCCTGAAAGCTGTGTTAACCACTGCCCCAGTGTTATCTACACCTAATTACACAAAGCTACTCGAGATGGCTATTGATGTGGGTGATGTGGGTGTTGGTGCTGTATTCTTACAAGACGACGATGAGAAGATAGGAAGCCCCATTGGTTATTTCATCAGGAAACTGAAAATTTATCAGGAATATTCCATGATTGAGGAGACCTTGAGCTTGGTGTTCCAACATTTATATAGTTAGTAATGGGTCTTGTACAATTGTCTGTACTGATCATAACCCATTAAAGCTTTTGGAGAAATGTAAGGACTGCACTTCCAGATGGTTTACATGGAGCTTATTACTGCAGCCATTCAATTTGAAACTTATACACGTGGCAGGATGAGAAAATGTAATTGCTGACGTGTTGTCACAACTCGGATGATGTAAGATGGAGGGATTTGGTTGCAGGAGTAAATGGACAGAAACAGGATGCAGTAATGCATGGTTACAGTTGATGCAATTTGCGTGTATTGTCGCGTTTTAATAGATTAAAACTAAGGGTTTTAAAATGAAATCATCTTTGTCTCTTATTAATGTTGCAGTAAAATTACAACACGGGGACGTAACCAACAATGCAGAAACTTGCCCAGGGATGTCCTGAACGCACAAAGAAAACAGGACAAATTCCACCCAGCCAATTAACGCCCCATCCGTCCATTCTCGATCATGAGTAAAGTGATGGCAAGTATCATGAACAGTGCTATAAAGCAGCACTTGCTCAGCAATAAGCTGCTCAGTGATGCCCAGTTTGGGTTCTGCCAGGGCCAGTCAGCTCCTGACCTCATTCCAGCCTTGACTCAAATATGGACAAAACAGCTGGGTGCTTGAGGGAAGGTGAGAGTGACAGTCCTTGACATCAAGGCTGCACTCGATTGAATGTGGCTTCAAGGAACCATCGGAAATCGGGAATCAATGGGTGCAAACTCTCTGATGATTGGAGTCATACCTGACACATAGGAAGATGGTCGTGGTTGTTGGAGGTCATTCACCTCAGGGCCAGGACGTCTCTGCAGGAGTCCCTCAGGGGAGTGTCCTCGGCCTGACCAGCTTCAGCTGCTTCATCAATGCCCTTCCCCTCCATCACAAAGTCAGAAGTGGGGATGTTCGCCGATGTTTGCACTATGTTCAGCACCATTCACGACTCCTCAGATTCGGGTATCCATGTTCAAATGCTACAAGATCTGGACAATATCAAGGTGTGGGTTGACAAGTGGCAAGAAACATTTCCATCAAAAGTAAAAGACAATCCAACCACTGCCCCTTGGCTTTCAATGGTATTACCATCACTGAATCCCATAATGTCAACATCCTGCGGGTTATCATTGACCAGAAACTCAACTGCACTTACCACAAACACAGTAGCTACAATAGCAGGTCAGAAGCTAGGAATACTGCAGCAAGGAATTCTGCACCCTGTCCACCATCTACAATGTACAAGTTGGAAGTGTGATGGAATATTCTCAACTTGCCTGGATGGGTGCAACCCCATCAACACTCAACAAGTTTGACACCATCCAGGAAAAGCAGCCCAAATCCACAAGTGTATACTCCCTCCACCACACATGCTCAGTACACACTGCTACAACTATCTACATGATGCACTGCATAAATTCATCGAGGATCCTCAGACAGCACCTTCCAAACCCACAACCACTTCCACGTAGAAGAACTAGGGCAGCGGATGTGTGGGAACTGCACTACCTTCAAGTTCCCCTCCAAGTCCTGCATCATTCTGACTTCCATCACTGTCACTGGGTCAAAGTCCTGGAATTCCCTCCCTAATGGCATTGGGGGTTAACCCACAGCAGGTGGACCACAATAGTTCAAGGCGGCAGCTCACCTCCACCTTCTCAAGGACAACTAGGGAGAGGCATAAAATGCTGGCCAGCCAGTGACACCCACAACCCATAAAATGAATAAAAGATAATAGTTCATTGTGTGTGAGAGAGAGATCGAGAGATCGAGAGAGAGAGAGAGAGATCGAGAGAGAGAGAGAGAGATCGAGAGAGATCGAGAGAGAGAGAGAGAGAGAGACAGAGAGACAGAGAGAAAGACCATATATCTGTGTGTGTGTAAGAGAGAGAGAAACACTATGCCTAAGAGTATGTGTGTGAGAGTGAGTGAGACAGAGAGAGAGAAAAACATACCTGTGTGTGTGTGTGTGTGTGTGTGTGTGTGTGTGCGAGTGCGTGTGTGTGTGTGAGAGAGAAATCATGCCTGTGTGTGAGAGAGAAAGTGAGACAGACAGACACACAAACAAAGACCATGTCTGTGCATGACAGAGGGAAAGACCACGTGTGTGTGTGAGAGAGAGAGAGAGACTGTGTGTGTGTGTGTGTGAGAGAGAGACTCCGTGTGTGTGTGTGTGTGTGTGTGTGTGTGTTTGTGTGTGTGAGAGTCGGGGGCCAGGGGGAGTGGGGGGTGTGGTGGTGTGAGGATGCTGTCACTTTAAAATGTTTACTTTGGCCTGTGTTTTTTTTTGAAGAGGGATTGTAAAGGCAGAGGTGCCAAAGAGTCTAGAGTGCCTGTAGGTTTTTCTTAAAAACAGTTTAACAATGGAAAAGGAGTGGCCAGTTCAGGTTCTTCTAGTTTTGGTCTCGCTGCAGCAATTCCAAGATGTTTTGAGTATCAGAAGGTTGCAAGTTTCAGTAAATGATTCCTAACTGAGCACTCGGGCATTTCTCTGGATGTTGTTCCCTCCGCCTGTAAGAATACGAGTTTGAATTTACATTTTTGCCAAGGGGTGTGTTTATGAGATGTTACAACATTGGATCAGGAAATGAGTAAGTTAATGTATCAAGTAGTCGGTTATGTTTTCCAATTGTTTACTTATTCTTAATGCCACTTTCTTTTGTTTGTGTTTCAACCGTAGTGTTTAAATAAATTCTGTTTGGCTTAATGCAGAGTGATTTAACCAACTGAATCAAACCTGGAACATCAATGTCACATTTCCTTTAAACAAAGAAAACCTTATTTACCCGAACTATACCCCTCATGATTTTACAAACCTCTATAAGGTCACCCCTCAGACACCGACGCTCCAGGAAAAACAGCTGCAGCTTCTTCAGCCTTTCCTTGTCGCTCAAACCCTCCAACCCTGGCAACATTCTTGTCTATCTTTTCTGAACCCTTTCAAGTTTCACAGCTTCCTTCCTTTAGGAGGGAAACCAGAATTGCATGCAATATTCTAACAGTGGCCTAACCATTGCCCTGTATAGCCGCAACATTACCTCCCAACTCCTATACTCAATGCTCTGACCAACAAAGGGAAGCATGCTCAATGCCTTCTTCACTATGCTGTCTTCCTGGGACTACACTTCCACGGAACTATGAACTCCAAGGTTTCTTTGATCAACAACACTCCCCAGGACATGACCATGAAGTGTATAAGCCCAGCCCTGATTTGCCTTACCAAAATGCAGCACCTTGCATTTATCTAAATTAAACTCCATCTATCAACCTTTGGCCCATTGGCCCATCTGATCAAGATCCCGTTATACTCTGAGGTCACCTTCTTTGCTGTCCATTACACCGACAATGCTGGTGTCATCTGCAAACTTACTCCATATACCTCTATGTTCACATCCAAGTCTTATAGCAGTGGATCCAGCACCGATCCTTGTGGCACATCACTGGTCACAGGCCTCCATCTGATAATCAAACATCCACCACCACCCTCTGTCTTCTACCTTCAAGCCAGTTCTGTATCCGAGTGGCTCGTTCTTCCTTTATTCCATGAGATCTAACCTTGCTAACCAGTCTCCCATGAGGAACTTTGTCAAATGCCTTACTTAGGTTCATATATATCACGTCCATCGCTCTGCCTCACTAATTCTCTTTGTTACTTAGTCAAGAAACTCAATCAAATTTGTAAGACATGATTTCCAACGCACAAAGCCATGTTGACTATCCCGAATCAGTCCTTGCCTTTCCAAATACATGTACATCCTATCCCTCAGGATTCCCTCCAACAACTTGCCCACCGCCGAGGTCAGGCTCACTGGGCTGTAGTTCCCTGGCTTGTCCTTACAACGCTTCTTAATCAGTGGCACCACGTCAGCCAACCTCCAGTCGTCCAGCACCACACCCGTGACTATCGATGATACAAATATCTCAGCAAGAGGATTTACTCTTTATGTATTTTAAGACATCCAGCACCTCCTGCTCTGTAATCTGGACATTTTTCAAGATGTCACCATCTATTTCCCCACATTCTATATCTTCCATGTCCTTCTCCACAGTAAACATTGATGCAAATACTTCTTTTGTACCTCCCCCATCTCTTGCGGTTCGACACACAGGCTGCCTTGCTGATCCTTGAAGGGCCCTATTGTCTCCCTAGTTACCCCTTTATCATTAATGTATTTGTAGAATCATTTTGGATTCTCCTTAATCCCATTTGCCAAAGCTATCTCATGCCCCCTTTTTGCCCTCATGATTTCTCTCTTAAGTATACTCCTACTGCCTTTATACTCTAAGGATTCACTCGATCTATTCTGTCTATACCTAACATATGCTTCCTTCTTTTTCTTGACCAAACCCTCAATTTTTAAAGTCACCCAGCATTCTTCACACCTACCAGCCTTGCCTGTCACCCCAACAGGAACACTCTGTCCCATTATCTCATTTTGAAAACTTCATCATTTTCCAGCCATTCCTTTACCTGCAAAACTCCGCACCCAATCACCTTTTCAAAGTTCTTACCTAATACTGCCAAAATTGTCCTTTATCCAATTTAGAATGTTAACAGTTAGATCCTGTCTATCCTTTTCCATCACTATTTTGAAACTAATAGAATTCTGGTCGCTGGCCCCAAAGTGCTCCCCCCCTGACAGTTCACTCACCTGCCCTGCCTTATTTCCCAAAAGTCGGTCAGGTTTTGCACCTTCTCTTGTAGGTTCATCCACATACTGAATCAGAAAATCTTCTTGTACACACTTAACAAATTCCTCTCTGTCTAAAGAAGAAGGGTTTATGCCCAAAACGTCGATTCTCCTGTTCCCTGGATGCTGCCTGACCTGCTGCGCTTTTCCAGGAACACATTTTCAGCTCTGATCTCCAGCATCTGCAGACCTCAGTTTCTCCTCTTTATCTAAACCCTTAACACTACAGCAGTCCCAGTCTACAGTTAGAAAGTTAAAATCCCCTACCATAACCACCCTATTATTCTTACAAATAACCGAGATCTCCTTACAAATTTGTTTCTCAATTTCCCGCTGACTTTGTGGAGCTCCATAGTACAGTCACGAAAAGGTAATAATCTCTTTCTTATTTCTCACTTCCACCCAAATGACTTCCCGGATGTATTCCCAGAAATATCTTCCTCAGTACAGCTGTAATGCTATCCCTTATGAAAAACGCCACTCCCCCCCCCCCTCCTGTATTGCCTCCTTTTATATCCTTCCTGTAGCATTTGTATCCTCGAACATTAAGCTGCCAGTTCCGTCCAACCCTGAGCCATGTTTCTGTAAATGCTCTCATATCCCAGTCCCATGTTCCTAACCATGCCCTGAGTTCATCTGCCTTCCGTGTTAGGCCCCTTGCATTAATGTAAATGCATTTTGATTTTTCGGTCCTACCTTGTTCTCTGCTTTGTCCCTGCCTGCCCTGACTGTTTGACTTGCTTTTCTTCCCAACTGTACCAGTCTCAGATTGATTTCTTTCCTCACTATCTCCCTGGGTCCCACACACTTTATTACTTTATTACTTTAAATCTCGCCAAGCAACTGCAGCAATCTCCCTCGAATTCCCTTCCAATTCAGGTGCAATCCATCCTTCTTGTATAGGTCACTGCTACCCGAGAAGGGCTTCTAGTGATCTAAAATGTGATCCCTTCTCCCATCCACCAGCTCCACAGCTATACATTCATTTGGACATTGCCCTCCCTCCCCTTCCTGGGGCTCTCCATCTCCATCAACAATGACCGACTCAACACAGACATCTTCTACAAACCCACCGGCTCCCACAGCTAAACAATGACAGAATCCCCCTGATCTTCACCTTCCATCTCACCAACCTCAGGATACATTTCATCATCCTCTGGCATTTCCACCACCTACAAATGGACCCCAGCACCAGAGATATATTTCCTTCCACACCCTTATTTGCTTTCTGTAAAAACCATTCCCTCTGCAACTCCCTTGTCAGGTCCACACTCCATACCCCACCAACCCACCCTCCCCTCCTGGCACCTTCCTCTGTCACCACAGGAATTGCAAAACCTGTGTCCCAAACTCCCTCTCACTTCCCAAATGCCCCAAAGGAGCCTTCCACATCCATCAGAGCTTTCGCTGCACTTCCACACGTCATTTACTGTATCCATTGCTCCCGATGCAGTCTCCTTCACATCGGGGATACAGGTCGCCTATTTGTTGAGCTCTTCAGAGAAAATCTCCGGGACACCCGCACCAACCAACCCCACCACCCTGTGGCTGAAAACCTCTCAACTCCCCCTCCCACTCTGCCGAGGACATGCAGGTTTTGGGCCTCTATCACGAAACCCTAACCACCCGACACCTGGAGAAAGAATGCCTCACATTCTGCCTTGGGACATTGCAACCACACACTATCAATGTGGGTTTCACCAGTTTCCTCATTTCTCCTCCCCCTCACTATCCCCCAACCCCAATCTAGCCCCAACCTTCCAATTGGCACCGCACTCATGACCTGCCCTACCTGTCAATCTTCCTTCCCACCTATCCACTCCACTCTCCCCTCCGCTCCGACCTTTCACCTTTACCCCCAACTCCATCCAGCTAATGAACTTTCAGCTACCTTACCCCAGGCCCACCCCCTTCCATTTATCTCTCCACCTCCTTGGCTCACAGCCTCATTCCTGATGAAGGACTTTTTCCTAAAATGTCGATGCTCCTGCTGCTCAAATGCTGCCTGACCTGTTGTGCTTTTCCAGCACCACGTTCTCGACTCTGATCTCCAACATCCGCAGTCTTCACTTTTTCCTAGACGTTCATCTGCTCGATCCTCCTATTCCTAGCCTCACTAACTCACAGCATCGGGAGTTATCCAGATATTACTACCCTCGAGGACCTCCTTTTAAAATTCCTGCCTAACTTTCTACCTCCTCTCTTCAACATCTCATCCTTTTTCCTTCCTGTGTCATTGGTTCCAGTGTGCACAGTGACCTGCTGCTGGTCCCACTGCTCTTTGAGAATATTCTGCCTTGATCCTGGAAACAGGGAGACAACACACCATTCTGATTTATCACTGTCGGCCGCAGAAACATCTGTCTGTGCCTCTGACTAGAGAGTCCCCTCTCACAATCGATCACTTGGTACCTGACATACCCCTTGTTACATTACAGCCTGGCTCGGTCCCAGAAACGTGGCTGTTCATGCTGCGTTCTCCTGAAAGGCAATCACCCCCTACATTTTCCAAAACAACATACTTGTTTGAGATGGGGTTAGCCGCAGGAAACTCCTACACTACCTGCCTCCCTCTACTACTTTTCCTGGTTTTTCTCCCTTCCTTAAAACTATCATCCGTCAGATGCCCCTAGCTCCTGTAAATTCCTCATTGCCTCAAACTGCCGCTCCAACTGATCGATGCGATCTGATAGGATTCAGAACCAAACACACTTACTGCTGACATAATCATCAGTATTAAGGAAACTCTCCCTAATCTCCAACAGCTGACAGGAAGAGCACATCACTCCACTCAAGGCCATCTTTGTACCTTAACAACCTCCAGAAAATAGCATAGTCTTATGCACTAAAAAAAACACTAATCCAGTCTAACTGAGTATCTATGTTTCATATTTTTAAATTTTAATCAAAGGACAGATCTAAAAAAAACGAAAAATAACCAACTCTATTCACTATTAAAAATGACAGCAATATTACACTTAAAAACCATGCACTTATCTGCTCCTGAGCTGTGTGCTCTCCAACATAGTTTCTTCGGATGACAGCTGTGAATTTCACTGTTTGTCAATTTTTCTCCAACGCACCCCATTGTCGGGAAACACTTGAACTCAAACAGCAAAGGCAGTAACTGTGCAGATTCACTGCTGTGTCAGTCAGCAGTGTAAGTTTCTTTCTCTCTGTCTCTCTCCCTGACCATGTGGTCACTACCTTTGTTCACCTCCTTCTTTTTAAAGTGTCATTGTTTTGATTTTATTTCTCCCAAACTTCCAAAATAATGCAACAGCTTAAAAACAGTAATTACTGCTTGTGGAATTCGAGAAACTCACTTCCAACACCTAATATACCCTTAAAGCGAGCAGTTCTTACAGCCAAAGCTTTTCCCATCCTTCATCGTGGATTACCCAAATCCTAATAGCTTTTGCTCCATCTCCATGGCAATCCCTATCACTCATCAGTTGGTTCTCCCTGTTTCAGTTTGCTTACTTGTCTTCTAATCCTGACCAGTGTAGGGCAGAAATGTTCAATTTTGTTTTTCTTTTAGCAACATTTCGGTTTTGTTCAGTTCGATAACAATAATTCACTATCTTTTTTTAAAGACCTTTCCACTTCTCTAATGGCTACATTTAATGACTTCAGTTGTGAGGAATATGTGTCCGTATTCTCGAAGAAACTGAGCCCATCTTATACCAACCTGGTTGAATGTCAGACAGATCAGGGAATCAGGTACCATTCACCCTAGATGTACACTGACAAGGAAAGCCCAGCCTTCAGTCAGGTTTTCCCTTGTTTCTCACCAGCTATTCCTTTAGATACTGAAACTTGACTGTCCTCCAGTCCATTTCGGGAGTTCTTAATCCATGAACCTTCAACCTTCAGTAGGGCCAATGGTGAAATGCCACAGTTGGGGTGATCCCTTCAAAAAGGAATTACCTTGCGTCAGAGATGCTAAAATGGCTCAATATATCTAATGCAAAACTAATTTATTTGACTTTTATCCAAAATATTAAACCTGTCTCACACAGGTTAATTAACCTGAGCATAAACAGACTCAGTGAACATGTCTTGGGCCTGGATGTGGTTAACAGCACAATCTCATTGCTGTAGTTCCTTATGAACACGTCGGTGTCTCAGCAGGTTGAAGGAGTGAGCAAACCCTTCTTACACACGGAGCAGGTGAATGGCCTCTCCCTGGTGTGAACTCACTGATAGAGTCATAGAGATGTCCAGCATGGAAACAGACCCTACGGTCCAACCTGTCCATGCCAACCAAATATGCCAACCCAATCTAGTCCCACCTACCAGCGCCCAGCCCATATTCCTCCAAACCCTTCCTAATCATATACCTGATGTTTGATGTCAGATGATTGACTGAACCTGGTCCTTCAGTGTGAGCCCCAGAAAGGTTTCTCATCATTGTGAACATGTTGGTGGAACATTAGTTTCCTGGAACCTTTAAAGCACTTCCCACACTCTGGACATTTAAAAGGCCTGGTCTAAGTGTGAACTCACTGGCCTCCCAGTAGGGCAGAAGAGTGAGTAAATCCCTCCCTAAACACAGCGCAACAAAATGGTTTCACCCTTGTGTGAACTCACCGGTGTTTCTGCACATAGGATATGGTCCAGAATGCCTTCTCATTCTGCTCAGGGGAACAGTCTGGGTTTGCCGATATATCTGCAGCTGGATGACTGAATGAACGCCTTGCCGCAGTCAGAGCAGGTTCTCAGCCTCTACCCAGTTGAAATGATTGCCATAACTTAATGCCGCAGTGAGAACTCCTGAATGGTCTCTCCTCTGTTCGAATACATCAATGGCACTTCAGTTGCCCAGAATTTCTATGGCATTTTCCACAGTCTTGTCATTTTAAAAGTTCTTTTATCTGGGTGAACTCTATGGTCTGCCTGCAGTTGAGACGACTAAGTGAATCTCTTCCCACACTTGGAGCAGATGAATGGCCTTTCCTCAGTGTGAGTGCATTGCTGAATTTCCAGTTGAGGTGGGGATTTGAATCCTCCTTCACCGTCCTCATATTTCCATCCTTTCTCCCAGCGTGACTGTGATTATATCTTGACAGTTCAGATGATTTCATCCACACACAGGACAGGTGCACAGTTTCTCCTCACTTGGTGTTTTCTCCTTCCAAGTTCAGAATTGAACAATATTCCAAACATAAAATAAAAATCAATCTTTCCAATTCTAATATGATACCTGGTTCTGTTTCCTGACCACAGACTGTCCCCTCCACATAATCTGTGAAGCTAATTAAAGAGAAGGAAAGTGAGTGAGAAGGCCACAGTCTGACTGAATGGTCCTCCCTGAGACCTGGCTGCAGGGTGAAGTTCTAGGACATTCCTGAAGAGGGCGCGCGATGGCTACCCCAACGGACACCAGTGCGCAGGCGCCGTATTGAGCACGTTGGAGCATGCGCACATTGACTGAAGGCCCCTTTTTCAGTCTCCAGATCATGGCGGGGAGGGGGTGGTTCCGGAGGAATAATAGAGCCAGCGGTGGGAGAGGTGGTGCGATCAGTCTTGGTAATGCCGAGTAAAGGTCCCGCGAGGTATTAGCGGGTCCCGCGGTTTCAGCCCTGAGTTTAATTCACGGGACCTGGGCCGTGGCCGCCATTTTGTTTGGGACGAGGCGCATGCGCGGTCATACTGGTGACGCACAGCGAGTGGGCGGGGCCTGCGGTCCCAGTGACGGAGACAATGGGGATGGGGCGGGGCCTGTGGGACGGACCCAGGGAGGGGGGACAGGCATTCACAGCTCTGGGGGAGGGGGGACAGGCATTCACAGCTCTGGGGGAGGGGGGACAGGCATTCACAGCTCTGGGGGAGAAGAGAACAGGCATTCACAGCTCTGGGGGAGGGGGGAACAGGCATTCTCAGCTCTGGGGGAGGGGGCAGGCATTCACAACTCTGGGGGAGGGGGGACAGGCATTCACAGCTCTGGGGGAGGGGGGACAGGCATTCACAGCTCTGGGGGGGACAGGCATTCCCAGCTCTGGGGGTGGGGGGGACAGGCAGTTACAGCTCGGGGAGGGGGGGCAGGTATTCACAGCTCTGGGGGTGGGGGTGGACAGGCATTCACAGCTCTGGGTGGGTGAGCAGGCATTCACAGCTCTGGAGGTGAGGGGGGACAGGCATTCACAGCTCTGGGGGTGGGGAGACAGGCATTCACAGCTCGGGGGAGGGGGGCAGGTATTCACAGCTCTGGGGGTGGACAGGCATTCAGAGCTCTGGAGGTGGGGGGGACAGGCATTCACAGCTCTGGAGGTGGGGGGGACAGGCATTCACAGCTCTGGGGGTGGGGGGGACAGGCATTCACAGCTCGGGGCAGGGGGTACAGGCATTCACAGCTCTCGGGGGAGGGGGACAGGCATTCACAGTTCGGGGGGAGGGGGGACAGGCATTCACAGCTCTCGGCGGAGGGGGACAGGCATTCACAATTCGGGGGGAGGGGAACAGGCATTCACAGCTCGGGGGTCAGGCATTCACAGCTCGGGGGGGACAGGCATTCACAGCTTGGGGGCGGACAGGCATTCACAGCTTTTGGGGGGGCAGACATTCACAGCTCTGGGGAGGGGGTGGACAGGCATTCACAGCTCTGGGGGAGGGGGGAACATGACAGGGACAAATAATTCACCAATACTGGAAATGGTCTGAACTTCTCTCCTGTCCTGACAGTGATCACTTTTATAAACTTCTTTTCCAGGGGATCAGGAGAGGGCCAGAGAAAGGAAACTCAAACCAAACCAAAAACAGTCAAAATCTGATCCAACACAATGAATCAGGAACTGAATGTTCTCGGTGTTTGAACTTGGAAGCAGGAGTGTTATAACCAGATGCACAGCCTCGGAAAAGCTTTGCACCATCCACAGCAGACAGGACCTGGACAGCATGGAGTTACAGAGATCGACAGCACAGAAAAAAGATCCGTGAGCCCTTCTGCAATTTAAACCAAACACAGAAAAACTCACCTTGCCTCGTAATCTGGTAAAGGGACAGAGGACTCCCAAATACCACTATTTTTTAAAAAATATCAATTTTATTCTTTAACCCTAAAAGTGAACATTAAACATTTTAAAAAGTGAATATTTTAACTGGGGAAAATGAAATTATGACGCGATCAGACAGGAGTTGGGACGTACAGACTGGGAGCAATTGTGCCATAGAAAGGGCACAGCCGACATGTGGGGCAGTTTAGATTAGATTAGATTACTTACAGTGTGGAAACAGGCCCTTCGGCCCAACAAGTCCACACCGACCCGCCACCCACCCAAACCCCTACATTTACCCCTTTAACCTAACACTACGGGCAATTTAGCATGGCCAATTCACCTGACCCGCACATTTTTGGATTGTGGGAGGAAACCGGAGCACCTGGAGGAAACCCACGCAGACACAGGGAGAACGTGCAAACTCCACACAGTCAGTCGCCTGAGTCGGGAATTGAACCCGGGTCTCTGGCGCTGTGAGGCAGCAGTGCTAACCACTGTGCCACCGTGCCGCACCGTTGTTGCGAGTGATGCACAAATATGTCCCTCTGAGACAGGTAAGAAAGGGTAACGAGAACAGAGGAGCTTCTCCTCAAAAGGAAGAAGGCAGCTTACGTAAGGTGGAGGAGGCAAGGATCCAGCACAGCTTTAGAGGATTACAGGCTTGCTAGAAAGGAGCTCAGAAATGGACTGAGGCGAGCCAGGAAGGGGCATGAAAAAGGCTTGGCAAGAAGGATTAAGGAGAATCCAAAGGCATTTTACACATACGTGAGGAATAGAGAATGATCAGGAAGAAGGTAGGGCCAATCAGGAATAGCGTAGGGAACTTGTGAGTGGAGTCTGAGCAGACAGGGGAAGCCCTCAATGAGTATTTTTGCTTTGGTTTTCACTAAGGGGAGGGACCTTGTTATGAATGAGAACTTTGAGGAGCTGGGATACAGGCTGGAACAGATCAAGATTGATGAAGTTGATGAGCTGGAAATGTTGGCAAACATTAAGATTGATAAGTCCCCATGACCAGACCTGATTTATCCCAGGCTACTCCGGACAGCAAGAAAGGAGGTTGCTAAGCCGCTGGTGAAGATCTTTGCATCCTCACTCTCCACGGGAGTCGTACAGGAGGATTGCTCGGAGGCGAGTGTTTTTCCTCTTTTCAAGAAGGGGAGTAGGGAAATCCCTGGCAATTACAGGCCAGCCAGTCTTCCGTCTGTGGTCAGCAAGGATTTAGAAAGAATTCTGAGGGATAGAATTTATGACTATTTGGAAAAGCAAAGCGTGATTAAAGGCAGTCAGCATGGCTTTGTGAGGGGCAGGTCATCCATCATAAATCTTATTGAGTTCTATGAGGAAGTGACAGGACAGATCGATGAAGGTCGAGGTAGTGGATGTGATGTATAAGGACTTCAGCAAGGCATTCGATAAGGTTCCCCATGGTAGGCTCATCCACAAAGTCAGGAGGTATGCGTTTTGGAAGATTTGGCGATTTGGATTCAGAATTGGCTAGCTGACAGAAGGCAGAGAGTGGTTGTAGATGGCAAGTTCTGCCTGGAGGTCAGTATTGAGTGGGGTCCCACAGGGCTCTGTTCTTGGGTCTCTGCTCTTTGTAGTTTTTATAAATGACTTGGATGAGGAGATTGAGGGGTGGGTTAGTAAATTTGCAGATGGCAGATAGGTTGGAGGTGCTGTTGATAGTATCGAGGGCTGCAGCACAACATAGACAGGATGCAGAGCTGGGCTGAAAAATGGCAGATGGAATTAAACCTGGATAAATGCGAAATGATGCAATTTGAAAGGTCGAACTAGAATGCTGAATACAGGATTAAAGACCTGATCTTGGCAGTGTGGAGGAACAGAGGGATCTTGGTGTTCAAGTACATAGTTCCCGCAAATATGCCACCCAAGTGGATAGGGTTGTTAAGAAAGCATATGGTGTTTTGGCTTTCATTAACAGGGGAATCAAGTTTAAGAGCCGAGAGGTTTCGCTGCAGCTCTACAAGCCCCTGGTGAGACCACACTTGGAATATTGTGTCCGGTTCTGGATGCCCGACTACAGGAAAGATACAGAGGCTTTGGAGAGGGTGCAAAGAATGTTTACCAGTGCTGCCTGGACTGGAGGGCTTGCTTTATGAAGAGAGATTGACGAAGCTCAGACTTTTCCCTCTGGAGAAAAGGAGGAAGAGAGGAGACCTGATCGAGGTATACAAGGTAATGAGAGTAATAGATAGAGTCAATAGCCAGAGACTTTTCCCCAGGGCAGGATTGACTGGCACGAGGAGTCATAGTTTTAAGTTTTTAGGAGAAAGGTGAAACGGGTCGTCAGAGGTAGTTTCTTTTCGCAGAGAGTTGTGAACGCATGGAATGCTGTTGCCAGCGATGGTGGTGGAAGCAGAGTCATTGGGGACAATTAAGCGACTACTGGACATGCACATGGATAGCAGTGAAGTGAGGGGTGTGTAGGTTAAGTTATTTTATTTTATATTAGGATTAATCCTTGGCACAACATCGTGGGCCAAAGGGCCTGTTCTGTACTGTACTTTTCTATGTTCTATGTAAACAATAACTATTTACAACTCTGAACCACTTTTCTCTTAAAGATCTCCTTTCTATGTCCAACTCTATAACAATATACTGATCCAATAAACCCCGATTAAAATGTGCAACATATTAAGTTTCAAAGCCAGACAGCGGCTGCCATCTCCAGTGTCGATCTTCCTGTTTGAGATCTCCCTGGGTCGGCTTTAGACTTCTGCTGCAAGGGTAAAAAAAGTACCTTTGATCGAGAGTGTTTTGGATGGCAGTCTCTCTCTCTCTCTCTCTCTCTCTTTCTCTCTTGCTAACTCTCAAAATGCTGACCTTTGATACCCCAAATATCGGATCATCTCACTGGTTCTAAGTTGTCAAAACGGTAATATTCACATTCCATTGGGTTTTAGTATACTGGGGCATAATTTAAATGGATTGGTTGAATTCAAATGGTGGTCAAACTACTGAGGTATCTAGTTTACAACAAAATGTTACATATTTTCAAGTCATAGTCGTCACACGATAGTTGCTCTCACTGCCAAAACATCCTTCACTCTCCCTTAAAGGTACAGTATACACCTTCAACTTCATAACAGCATCTTCAACATTTGGAGAGTTCCGCGTTCGGAGCTGTGTCGTGGCCATTCGCCTGCCCTGTGTGAGAGGAAGGATTCACAACTTCATCCAACTTCTGACCCATCAGCAGATTCACACCTGGGAGTGACCTGTTCAACCAGTGCAAGTGGATTGAGTCAGCTCCCACACCAACAAGTCTACAAGGGACTGCAGAGGTTGGAATATTCCATTACTCCTGTTGCTTGTGACATCAAGCATTGAATCAAGTTCGTCCTGACAGTTAGGGCTTGCTTCTGCTGAAGTTACTTCCTTATCACGAGAGTAGAGTTGAAGATTATTATCATCGTAGCTGACAGCTTTCTTCAGGGTATAGCGACCCTTTAAAACCAGCTCTCTGTGATCATTCTGTCAAATTCAGAAAAATATCACAGACAATTAGTGTCCAAATAATATTGAATTTCTGCCTCAAATGGAACTTGCTCCCCGGGAAAAGAACTGAAATTTGATATCTGAAAAGTTCCCCGGCATTAAAATGTCCAAAAAGAAAGTTGATGAATTCTTGCTGACAATTCTTACTGACTTGAACATTACACACATGGCCCTACATTCCTACCAGGAAGAATGGGAATCAAAGTTTATGTCAGACCTGAGGAGATTAGTGTCAGTGACGTTGGGGCTGGTTCATATCAGACAAGGGGAGATTGGTGTCAGTGACAGTGGGACTGGTTGATATCAGACAGGGGGAGATTGGCGTCAGTGACTGTGGGTTGGTTTATATCAGACAGGGGAGATTGGTGTCAGTGACTGTGGGTTGGTTTAAATCAGATATGGGGAGATTGGTGTCAGGGACTGTGGGGCTGGTTTAAATCAGATATGGGGAGACTGGCGTCAGTGACTGTGGGGCTGGCTGATATCAGACAGGAGGAGATTGGCGTCAGTGACTGTGGAGCTGGTTTATATCAGACAGGGGGAGATTGGTGTCAGGGAATGTGGGGCTGGTTTATATCAGACAGGGGGAGACTGGTAAAACCAATGACTGCAGATGCTGGAAACCAGATTCTGGATCAATGGGGGTGGAAGAGCACAGCAATTCAGGCAGCATTCCTGTGTTAGTGACTGTGGGGCTAGTTTAGATCAGACAGGCGCAGATTGGTCTCAGTGACTGTGGGGCTGGTTTATATCAAATGGGGAGATTGGTGTCGGTGACTGTGGAGCTGGCTTATATCAGGCAGGGGGAGATTGGTGTCAGTGACTGTGGGGCTGGTTTATATCAGACAGGGGGAAATTGGTGTCAGTGACTGTGGAGCTGGTTTATATGAGACAGGGTGAGATTGGTGTCAGTGACTGTAGGGCAGGTTTAAATCATACATGGGGAGATTGGTGTCAGTGACTGTGGGGCTGGTTTATATCTGACAAGGGGAGATTGGTGTCAGTGACTGTGGGTCTGGTTTATATCAGACATGGGGAGATTGGTGTCAGTGACTGTGGGTCTGGTTTAAATCAGACAAGGGGAGATTGGTGTCAGTGACTGTGGGGCTGGTTTATATCAGACATGGGGAGATTGGTGTCAGTGACTGTGGGGCTGGTTTATATCAGACAGGGCGAGATTGGTGTTAGTGACTGTGGGTCTGGTTTATGTCAGACAGGGGGAGATTGGTGTCAGTGTCTGTGGGGCTGGTTTATATCAGACAGGGAGAGATTGGTGTCAGTGTCTGTGGGGCTGGTTTATATCAGACAGGGAGAGATTGGTGTCAGTGTCTGTGGGGCTGGTTTATATCAGACATGGGGAGATTGGTGTCAGTGACTGTGGGGCTGGTTTATGTCAGACATGGGGAGATTGGTGTCAGTGACTGTGGGGCTGGTTTATAACAGACAAGGGGAGATTGGTGTCAGTGACTGTGGAGCTGGTTTATATCAGACAGAGGGAGATTGGTGTCAGTGACTGTGGAGCTGGTTTATATCAGACAGAGGGAGATTGGTGTCAGTGTCTGTGGGTCTGGTTTATATCAGACAGGGAGAGATTGGTGTCAGTGTCTGTGGGGCTGGTTTATATCAGACGGAGAGATTGGTGTCAGTATCTGTGGTGCTGGTTTATATCAGACATGGGGAGATTGGTGTCAGTGACTGTGGGGCTGGTTTACATCAGACAGGGGTGATTGGTGTCAGTGTCTGTGGGGCTGGTTTATAACAGACAAGGGGAGATTGGTGTCAGTGACTGTGGAGCTGGTTTATATCAGACAGAGGGAGATTGGTGTCAGTGTCTGTGGGTCTGGTTTATGTCAGACACGGGGTGATTGGCGTCAGTGACTGTGGGGCTGGTTTACATCCGACAGGGGAAGATTGGTGTCAGTGACTGTGGGTTGGTTTATATCAGACAGTGGGAGATGGGCGTCAGTGACTGTGGGTCTGGGTCATATCAGACAGGGGGAGATTGGCGTCAGTGACTGTGGGGCTGGTTTATATCAGACAGGGGGAGATTGGTGTCAGTGACTGTGGGGCTAGTATATATCTGACAGGAGGAGATTGGTGTCAGTGACTGTGGGGCTGGTTTATATCAGACAGGGGGAGAATGGTGTCAGTGACTGTGGGGCTGGTTTTTATCAGACAAGGGGAGATTGGTGTCAGTGACTGTGGGGCTGGTTTATATCAGACCGAGTGAGATTTGTGTCAGTAACTGTGGGTTGGTTTAAATCAGACAGGGGAGATTGGCGTCAGTGTCTGTGGGGCTGGTTTAAATCAGACAGGGGTGATTGGTGTCAGTGACTGTGGGGCTGGTTTATATCAGACAGGGCGAGATTGGTGTCAGTGACTGTGGGGCTGGTTTATGTCAGACACGGGGAGATTGGTGTCAGTGACTGTGGGGATGGTTTATATCAGACAGGGGGAGATTCGTTTCAGTGACCGTGGGGCTGGTTTATATCAGACAGGGGGAGATTGGCGTCAGTGACTGTGGGGCTGGTTTATATCAGACAGGGGGAGATTTGTGTCAGTGACTGTGGGGCTGGTTTATGTCAGACAGGAGGGGATTGGTGTCAGTTACTGTGGGTCTGGTTTATATCAGACAGGGGGAGATAAGTGTCAGTGACTGTGGATTTATTTATATCAGACAGAGGGAGATTGGTGTCAGTGACTGTGTGGCTGGTTTATATCAGACAGGAGGAGATTGGCGACAGTGACTGTGGGGCTGGTTTAGATCAGACAGGGGGAGATTGTCGTAAGTGACTGTGGGGCTGGTTTACATCAGACAAGGGTGATTGGTGTCAGTGTCTGTGGGGCTGGTTTATAACAGACAAGGGGAGATTGGTGTCAGTGACTGTGGGGCTGGTTTATATCATACAGAGGGATATTGGTGTCAGTGTCTGTGGGTCTGGTTTATATCAGACATGGGGAGATTGGTGTCAGTGACTGTGGGGCTGGTTTATATCAGACATGGGGAGATTGGTGTCAGAGACTGTGGGGCTGGTTTATGTCAGACATGGGGAGATTGGTGTCAGTGACTGTGGGGCTGGTTTATATCAGACAGGGCGAGATTGGTGTCAGAGACTGTGTGGCTCGTTTATATCAGACAGGGGGAGATTGGTGTCAGTGTCTTTGGGGCTGGTTTATATCAGACAGTGGGAGGTTGATGTCAGTGACTGTGGGTCTGGTTTATGTCAGACAGGGGGAGATTGGTGTCAGTGTCTGTGGGGCTGGTTTATATCAGACAGGGAGAGATTGGTGTCAGTATCTGTGGGGCTGGTTTCTATCAGACATGGGGAGATTGGTGTCAGTGACTGTGGGGCTGGTTTATATCAGACAAGGTGAGATTGGTGTCAGTGTCTGTGGGGCTGGTTTATATCAGACAGGGGGAGATTGGTGTCAGTGACTGTGGGGCTGGTTTATATCAGACAGGGGGAGATTGGTGTCAGTGACTGTGGTGCTGGTTTATATGAAACAGGGGGATATTGGTATCAGTGACTGTGCGGCTGGTTTATATCAGAACGGGGGAGATTGGTGTCAGTGACTGTGGGGCTGGTTTGTATCTGACAGGGGGAGATTGGTGTCAGTGACTGTGGGTCTGGTTTATATCAGGTAGGGGAAGATTGGTGTCAGTGTCTGTGGGCCTGGTGTTTATCAGACAGTGGGAGATTGGTGTCAGTGACTGTGGGGCTGATTTATATCAGACAGAGGGAGATTTGTATCAGTAACTGTGGGCTGGTTTAAATCAGACAGGGGTGATTGGTGTCAGTGTCTGTGGGGCTGGTTTATATCAGACAGGGGGAGATTGTTGTCAGTGACTGTGTGGCTGGTCTTTGTCAGACAGGAGGGGATTGGTGTCAGTGACTGTTGGGATGGTTTATATCAGACATGGGGAGATTGGTGTCAGTGACTGTGGGGCTGGTTTATGCCTGACAACTGGAGATTGGTGTCAGTGACTGTGGGTCTGGTTTATATCAGACAGGGGGAGATTGGTGTCAGTGACTGTGGGGCAAGTTTATATCTGACAAGGCGACATTGGTGTCAGTGACTGTGGGTCTGGTTTATCTCAGACAGGGGGAAATTGGTGTCAGTGTCTGCGGGGCTGGTTTATATCAGACAGGGGGAGATTGGTGTCAGTGACTGTGGGGCTGATTTATATCAGACCGGGGGAGATTTGTGTCAGTAACTGTGGGGCTGGTTGAAATCAGACAGGGGGAGATTGGTGTCAGTGTCTGTGGGGCTGGTTTAAATCAGACAGTGGTGATTGGTGTCAGTGTCTGTGGGGCTGGTTTATTTCAGACAGGGGGAGATTGGTGACAGTGACTGTGGGGCTGGTTTATGTCAGACAGTAGGGGATTGGTGTCAGTGACTGTGGGGCTGGTTTATGTCAGACAGGAGGGGATTGGTGTCAGTTGCTGTGGGTCTGGTTTATATCAGACAGGGGGAGATAAGTGTCAGTGACTGTGGATTAGTTTATATCAGACAGAGGGAGATTGGAGTCAGTGACTGTGGGGCTGGTTTAAATCAGACAGGGGGAGGTTGGTGTCAGTGACTGTGGGTCTGGTTTATGTCAGACAGGGGGAGATTGGTGTCAGTGTAGTGGGGCTGGTTTATATCAGACAGGGAGAGATTGGTGTCAGTATCTGTGGGGCTGGTTTCTATCAGACATGGGGAGATTGGTGTCAGTGACTGTGGGGCTGGTTTATATCAGACAAGGTGAGATTGGTGTCAGAGACTGTGTGTCTGGTTTATATCAGACTGGATGAGATTGGTATCAGTGTCTGCGCGGCTGTTTTATATCAGACAGGAGGAGGTTGGTGTCAGTGTCTGTGGGGCTGGTTTATATCAGACAGGGGGAGATTGGTGTCAGTGACTGTGGGGCTGGTTTATATCAGACAGGGGGAGATTGGCGTCAGTGACTGTGGGGCTGGTTTACATCAGACAGGGGAGATTGGTGTCAGTGTCTGTGGGGCTGGTTTATAACAGACAAGGGGAGATTGGTGTTAGTGACTGTGGGGCTGGTTTATATCAGACAGAGGGAGATTGGTGTCAGTGTCTGTGGGTCTGGTTTTTATCAGACATTCGGAGATTGGTGTCAGTGACTGTGGGGCTGGTTTATATCAGACAAGGGGAGATTGGTGTCAGTGACTGTGGGTCTGGTTTATATCAGACAAGGGGAGATTGGTGTCAGTGACTGTGGGGCTGGTTTATATCAGACATGGGGAGATTGGTGTCAGTGACTGTGGGGCTGGTTTATATCAGACAGGGCGAGATTGGTGTCCGTGACTGTGCGTCTGGTTTATGTCAGTCAGGGGGAGATTGGTGTCAGTGTCTGTGGGGCTGGTTTATATCAGACAGGAAGAGATTGGTGTCAGTATCTGTGGGGCTGGTTTATATCAGACAGTGAGAGATTGGTGTCAGTATCTGTGGGGCTGGTTTATATCAGACATGGGGAGATTGGTGTCAGTGACTGTGGGGCTGGTTTATGTCAGACATGGGGAGATTGGTGTCAGTGACTGTGGGGCTGGTTTATAACAGGCAAGGGGAGATTGGTGTCAGTGACTGTGGAGCTGGTTTATATCAGACAGAGGGAGATTGGTGTCAGTGACTGTGGAGCTGGTTTATATCAGACAGAGGGAGATTTGTGTCAGTGTCTGTGGGTCTGGTTTATATCAGACAGGGAGAGATTGGTGTCAGTACCTGTGGGGCTGGTTTATATCAGACAGGGAGAGATTGGTGTCACTATCTGTGGGGCTGGTTTATCTCAGACATGGGGAGATTGGTGTCAGTGACTGTGGGGCTGGTTTACATCAGACAGGGGTGATTGGTGTCAGTGTCTGTGGGGCTGGTTTACAACAGACAAGTTGAGATTGGTGTCAGTGACTGTGTAGCTGGTTTATATCAGACAGAGGGAGATTGGTGTCAGTGTCTGTGGGTCTGGTTTATATCAGACATGGGGAGATTGGTGTCAGTGACTGTGGTGCTGGTTTATATCAGACAAGGGGAGATTGGTGTCAGTGACTGTGGGGCTGGGTTATATCAGACATGGGGAGATTGGTGTCAGTGACTGTGGGGCTGGTTTATGTCAGACATGGGGAGATTGGTGTCAGTGACTGTGGGGCTGGTTTATATCAGACAGGGCGAGATTGGTGTCAGAGACTGTGTGGCTCGTTTATATCAGACAGGGGGAGATTGGTGTCAGTGTCTGTGGGGCTGGTTTATATCAGACAGGGGGCGATTGGTGTCAGTGACTGTGGTGCTGGTTTATATGAAACAGGGGGACATTGGTATCATTGACTGTGGGGCTGGTTTATATCAGACAGGGAGAGATTGGTGTCAGTATCTGTGGGGCTGGTTTATATCAGACAGTGAGAGATTGGTGTCAGTATCTGTGGGGCTGGTTTATATCAGACATGGGGAGATTTGTGTCAGTGACTGTGGGGCTGGTTTATGTCAGACATGGGGAGATTGGTGTCAGTGACTGTGGGGCTGGTTTATAACAGGCAAGGGGAGATTGGTGTCAGTGACTGTGGAGCTGGTTTATATCAGACAGAGGGAGATTGGTGTCAGTGACTGTGGAGCTGGTTTATATCAGACAGAGGGAGATTGGTGTCAGTGTCTGTATGTCTGGTTTATATCAGACAGGGAGAGATTGGTGTCAGTACCTGTGGGGCTGGTTTATATCAGACAGGGAGAGATTGGTGTCACGATCTGTGGGGCTGGTTTATATCAGACATGGGGAGATTGGTGTCAGTGACTGTGGGGCTGGTTTACATCAGACAGGGGTGATTGGTGTCAGTGTCTGTGGGGCTGGTTTACAACAGACAAGGCGAGACTGGTGTCAGTGACTGTGTAGCTGGTTTATATCAGACAGAGGGAGATTGGTGTCAGTGTCTGTGGGTCTGGTTTATATCAGACATGGGGAGATTGGTGTCAGTGACTGTGGTGCTGGTTTATATCAGACAAGGGGAGATTGGTGTCAGTGACTGTGGGGCTGGGTTATATCAGACATGGGGAGATTGGTGTCAGTGACTGTGGGGCTGGTTTATGTCAGACATGGGGAGATTGGTGTCAGTGACTGTGGGGCTGGTTTATATCAGACAGGAGGAGATTGGTGTCAGTGTCTGTGGGGCTGGTTTATATCAGACAGGGGGACATTGGTGTCAGTGACTGTGGGGCTGGTTTATATCAGACATGGGGAGATTGGTGTCAGTGACTGTGGTGCTGGTTTATATGAAACAGGAGGATATTGGTATCAGTGACTGTGCGGCTGGTTTATATCAGAACGGGGGAGATTGGTGTCAGTGACTGTGTGGCTGGTTTATATCTGACAAGGGGAGATTGGTGTCAGTGACTGTGGGGCTCGTTTATATCAGACAGGGGGAGATTGGTGTCAGTGTCTGTGGGGCTGGTTTATATCAGACAGGGGGAGATTGGTGTCAGTGACTGTGGTGCTGGTTTATATGAAACAGGGGGACATTGGTATCATTGACTGTGGGGCTGGTTTATATCAGACAGGGGGAGATTGGTGTCAGTGACTGAGGTGCTGGTTTATATGAAACAGGGGGATATTGGTATCAGTGACTGTGCAGCTGGTTTATATCAGGCAGGAGGAGATTGGTGTCAGTGTCTGTGGGTCTGGTTTATATCAGACAGGGGGACATTGGTGTCAGTGACTGTGGGTCTGGTTTATATCAGACAGGGGGAGATTGGTGTCAGTTACTGTGGTGCTGGTTTATATGAAACAGGGGGATATTGGTATCAGTGACTGTGCGGCTGGTTTATATCAGAACGGGGGAGATTGGTGTCAGTGACTGTGTGGCTGGTTTATATCTGACAAGGGGAGATTGGTGTCAGTGACTGTGGGTCTGGTTTATAGCAGTCAGGAAAAATTGGTGTCAGTGTCTGTGGGCCTGGTGTATATCAGACAGTGGGAGATTGGTGTCAGTGACTGTGGGGCTGATTTATATCAGACCGGGGGAGATTTGTGTCAGTAACTGTGGGCTGGTTTAAATCAGACAGGGGAGATTGGTGTCAGTGTCTGTGTGGCTGGTTTCTTTCAGACAGGGGGAGATTGGTGTCAGTGACTGTGGGGCTGGTCTTTGTCAGACAGGAGGGGATTGGTGTCAGTGACTGTGGGGATGGTTTATATCAGACAGGTGGAGATTGGTGTCAGTGACTGTGGGGCTGGTTTATACCTGACAAGGGGAGATTGGTGTCAGTGACTGTGGGTCTGGTTTATATCAGACAGGGGGAGATTGGTGTCAGTGACTGTGGGGCTGGTTTATATCTGACAAGGGGAGATTGGTGTCAATGACTGTGGGTCTGGTTTATATCAGACAGGGGGAGATTGGTGTCAGTGTCTGCGGGGCTGGTTTATATCAGACAGGGGGAGATTTGTGTCAGTGACTGTGGGGCTGATTTGTATCAGACCGGCGGAGATTTGTGTCAGTAACTGTGGGGCTGGTTTAAATCAGACAGGGGGAGATTGGTGTCAGTGTCTGTGGGGCTGGTTTAAATCAGACAGGGGTGATTGGTGTCAGTGTCTGTGGGGCTGGATTATTTCATACGGGGGTGATTGGTGTCAATGTCTGTGGGGCTGGTTTATATCAGACAGTGGGAGATAAGTGTCAGTGACTATGGATTAGTTTATATCAGACAGAGGGAGATTGGCGTCAGTGACTGTGGGGCTGGTTTATATCAGACAGGAGGAGATTGGCGTCAGTGACTGTGGGTCTGGTTTATGTCAGACAGGGGGAGATTGGTGTCAGTGTCTGTGGGGCTGGTTTATATCAGACATGGGGAGATTGGTGTCAGTGACTGTGTGGCTGGTTTATATGAGACAAGGTGAGATTGGTGTCAGAGACTGTGTGGCTCGTTTATATCAGTCAGGAAAAGATTGGTGTCAGTGACTGTGTGTCTGGTTTGTATCAGACAGGGGGAGATTGGTATCAGTGACTGCGCTGCTGTTTTATATCAGACAGGGGGAGATTGGTGTCAGTGTCTGTGGGGCTGGTTTATATCAGACAGGGGGAGATTGGTGTCAGTGACTGTGGGGCTGGTTTATATCAGACAGGGGGAGATTGGCGTCAGTGACTGTGGGGCAGGTTTATATCAGACAGGGGGAGATTAGTGTCAGTGTCTGAGGGGTTGGTTTATATCTGACAGGGGAGATTGGTGTCAGTGACTGTGGGGCAGGTTTATATCAGACAGGGAGAGATTGGTGTCAGTGTTTGTGGGCCTGGTTTATATCAGACAGAGGTCGATTGGTGTCAGTGTCTTTGGGGCTGGTTTATATCAGACAGGGAGAAATTGGTGTCAGTGTCTGTGGGGCTGGTCTATCTCAGACAGGGGGAGATTGGTGTCAGTGTCTGTGGGGCGAGTTTATATCAGACGGGGGAGATTGGTGTCAGTGTCTGCGGGGCTGGATTATATCAGAGGTCAAAATGTGGTGCTGGAAAAGCGCAGCAGGTCAGGCAGCATCCAGTCAACAGGAGAATCGGCGTTTCGGACGTATGCCCTTCTTCAGGAATGAGGAAAGTTTGTCCAGCAGGCTACGATAAAAGTTAGGGAGGAGGAACTTGGGGGAGGGGCGTCGCAAATGTGATATGTGGAAAGAGGTCAAGGTGAGGGTGATAGGTCAGACTGGGGTGGAGGCGGTGAGGTCAGGAAGAAGATTGCAGGTTAGGAAAGCGGTGCTGAATTCGATGGATTTGACTGAGACAAGATGGGGGGAGGGGAAATGAGGAAACTGGTGAAATCCAAGTTCATCCCTTGTGGTTAGAGGGTTCCTAGGCGGAAGATGAGGCGCTCTTCCTCCAACCGTCGTTTTGTTGTGGTCTGGCGATGGAGGAGTCCAAAGACCTGCATATCCTTGGTGGAGTGGGAGGCCGAGTTGAAATGTTGAGCCTCAGGGTGGTTGGGTTGGTTGGTCTGGGTGTCCCAGAGGTGTTGTCTGAAACGCTCCGCAAGTAGGTGGCCTGTCTCCCCAATATAGAGGAGGCCACATCGGGTGCAGCCGATGCAATAGATGGTGTGTGTGGAGGTGCAGGTGAATTTGTGGCGGATATGGAAGTTTCTTTTGGGGCCTTGGAGGGAAGTGAGGGGGAGGTGTGGGCGCAAGTCTTGCACCTCCTGCGGTTGCAGGGGAAGGTGCCGGGAGTGGAGGTTGGGTTGGTTGGGGGTGTGGATCTGACGAGGGAGTCACGGAACGCTGATAGGGGAGGGGAGGGAAATATATCCTTGGTGGTGGGGTCCGTTTGGAGGTGGCGGAAATAACGGTGGATGGTACGCTGTATATGGAGGTTGGTGGGGTGGTAGGTGAGGACCAGTGTGGTTCTGTCCTGGTGGCGGTTGGGGGGGCGGGGCTCAAGGGCGGAGGAGCGGGTAGTGGAAGAGATGCGGTGGAGGGCATCGTCGACCATGTCGAGGGAGGGGGGGTGGAGGTGGGAAATTGCGGTCCTTGAAGAAGGAGGCCATCTGGGTTGTACGTTTTTCGAACTGGTCCTCCTGGAAGCAGATGCGGCGGAGATGAAAGAATTGGGAGAATGTGATGGCGTTTTTACAGGGGGCAGGGTGGAAGGAGGTGTAGTCTCGGCAGCTGTGGGAGTCGGTCGGTTTGTCGTAGATGTCCCTGTTGATTCGGTCGCCCGAGATAGAAATAGAAATGTCTAGGAAGGGGAGGGTGGAATCTGAGACGGTCCAGGTGAATTTGAGGTCGGGCTGGAAGGTGTTGTTGAAGTGGATGAACTGTTCAACCTCCTCATGGGAGCACGAGGCGGCGCCGATACAGTCATCGATGTAGCGGAGGAAAAGGTGGGCGGTGGAGCCAGTGTAGCTGCGGAAGATGGACTGTTCCAAATATCCTACGAAGAGGCAGGCATAGCTGGGGCCCATGCGGGTGCCCATGGCTACTCCTTTTATTTGGAGGAAGTGGGAGGATTGGAAAGAGAAGTTGTTCAGGGTGAGGACCAGTTCAGTCAGTCGAAGGAGGGTGTCAGTGGAAGGGTATTGGTTGGTATGGCGGGAAAGGAAGAAGAGGATGGCTTTGAGTCCTTCGTGATGGGGGAAGGAGGTGTACAGGGACTGGATGTTCTTGGTGAAGATAAGACGTTGGGGGCCGGGGAAGCGAAAGTCATGGAGGAGGTGGAGAGCATGGGTGGTGTCCCGAACGTAGGTGGGGAGTTCTTGGACTAAGGGGGACAGGACTGTGTCGAGATATGCAGAGATGAGTTCGTTGGGGCAGGAGCAGGCTGAGACAATGGGTCGGCCGGGGCAGTCGGGTTTGTGGATTTTGGGCAGGAGGTAGAAGTTGGCGGTGCGGGGTTGTGGTACTATGAGGTTGGAGGCGGTGGATGGGAGATCCCCTGAGGTGATGAGGTTATGGATGGTCTGGGAGATGATGGTTTGGTGGTGGGGAGTGGGGTCATGGTCAAGGGGACGGTAGGAGGAGGTATCTGCGAGCTGGCGTTTAGCCTCAGCAGTGTAAAGATCGGTGCGCCAAACTACTACCGCGCCTCCCTTGTCTGCTGGTTTCATAGTGAGGTTGGGGTTGCAACGGAGGGAGTGGAGGGCTGCGCGTTCCGAGGGTGAGATTTTCAACTCTGATCTCCAGCATCTGTAGACCTCACTTTCTCCTCGTAGATGGTCTTTGCCAGGCACAGATTTGATATGGCTGTTACTTGCCACTTGTGCAGATTTTAAATGCAGGCCAGGTCTTGCTACATAAGGATATGCCGTTTTTGAGATTTTTTTTAGCTCAGGTTTAGGTTCAGGTTGTAAGATTGTTCTCAATGAGAACAATTCTGGATTAGTTGTGCTGGAAGAGCACATCAATTCAGGCAGCATCCGAGGAGCAGTAAAATGAGAAAAAGCCTACCAGTTCAGCGAGCAAACTCACAACCTGAACATATGGATATGCTGTACAACAGTATCTGAGCAGTTGAAAATGATGCCGAATATTGTCCAATCGTTAACCAACATCCCACTTCTAAAGGGGAAGTGATTGACGAAGCAGCTGAAGATGGTTGACCCTGAGACTCCACCCTGAGGAACTCCGCTCGAACTAACAAGGCCTGGATTCTCAAGGCACACCTACTTCACAAGTGGGACATGACATGTCTGAACAGGTTGGTTAAAAATGTCACCTGCAGAAAACTCCAGGGATTCAAGTAGATTGCTGTTTGTTTCAAAGATCACCCGAGGGTGAAGCTGTTATAAAGCTATCGCCCAGGCACTCCACCACCCGGGCAATGGGTTCTGAAGAAGATGCACAAAGGACTGAAATAGTTCACTCTGTTTCTCTGTCCACATCTCCTGCCAGACCCACTGACTTCCTCTAGCACTTTCTGATTTGATTTGGATATGAGGCACAATTAGTAAGTTTGCAGATGACACCAAAATTGGAGGTGTAGTGGACAGCGAAGAGGATTACCTCCGATTACAACAAGATGTGGACCAGATGGGCCAATGGGCTGATAGGTAGCAGATGGAGTTTATTTCAGATAAATGCGAGGTGCTGCATTTTGGGAAAGAAAATCTTAGCAGGACTTATACACTTAATGGTAAGATCCTAGGGAGTGTTGCTGAAGAGTGCAGGTTCTTAGCTCCTTGAAAGTGGAGTCACAGGTAGGTAGGCTAGTGAAGAAGGCGTTTGGTATGCTTTCCTTTATTGGTCAGAGTATTGAGTACAGGAGTTGGGAGTCATGTTGCGGCTGTACAGGACATCGGTTAGGCCACTGTTGGAATATTGCGTGCAATTCTGGTCTCCTTCCTATTGGAAAGATGTTGTGAAACTTGAAATGGGTCCAGAAAAGGTTTACAATGATGTTGTCAGGGTTGGTGAACTTGAGCTATAGGGAGAGGCTGAACAGGCTGGGGCTGTTTTCCCTGGAGCGTCGGAGGTTGAGGGGGTGACCTGATAGAGGTTTACAAAATCATGAGGGGCATGGAAATGCGAAATAGACAAAGTCTTTTCCTTGGGATGGAGGAGTCCAGAACGAGAGGGCATAGGTTTAGGGTGAGAGGGGATATATATAAAAGAGACATAAGGGGCAACTTTTTCACGCACAGAATGGTACGTGTATGGAATGAGCTGCCAGAGGAAGTGGTGGATACAATTGCAACATTTAAAAGGCATCTGGATGTGTATATGAATAGGAAGGGTTTGGAGAGATATGGACCGGGTGCTGGCAGGTGGGACGAGATTGAGTTGGGATATCTGGTCGGCGTGGATGAGTTGGACCGAATGGTCTGTTTCTGTGCTGTACATCTCTATTGTAAGGACAGACTGACTGGCAGAGGGGGTGTGGTAGCCCTGTTGGTGAGGAATGATATTTCGTCCCTTACGCAGAGGGACCTAGCATCAGGGGAAGTCGACTCAATATGGATAGAGCTGAGAATTTCTTCGGGTTAAAAAGACCATCTTGGGAGTTTTCTACAGGCCCCCAAACAGTAGATTAGATTACTTACAGTGTGGAAACAGGCGCTTCGGCCCAACAAGTCCATACCACCCCGCCGAAGCGCGGCCCACCTATACCCCTAACCTAACACTAGGGGCAATTTAACATGGTCAATTCACCTAACCTGCACATCTTTGGACTGTGGGAGGAAACAGGAGCACCTGTCGGAAACCCACGCAGACACGGGGAGAACGTGCAAACTCCACACAGTCAGTCGCCTGAGGCGGGAATTGAACCCAGGTCTCTGGCACTGTGAGGCAGCAGAGCTAACCACTGTTCCACCGTGCCGCCCCTAGTCTGGATGTTGTGTGTAAGTTGAATAAGGAGCTGAAATTGGCCTGTCACAAAGATATTGCTACAGTTGTTGTGAGGGATTTCAACATGCAGGTAGACTGGGAGAATCAGGATGGTACTGGACCCCAAGAAAGGGAGTTTGTGGAGTGCCTCCGAGATGGATTCTTAGAACAGCTTGTACTGGAGCCTATCAGGGAGAAAGCAATTCTGGATTTGGTGTTCTGCAACGAACCGGATTTGATCAGGGACATCGCAGTAAAGGAGCCATTAGGAGGTGGTGACCACAATACAATAAGCTCTAATCTGCAGTTTGAAAGGGAAGAGGAAAGAATCGGAAGTGACAATATTTCAGTTGAATAAGGGGACCTATGGAGCAATGAGGGAGGAGCTGGCCAAAGTTCAATGGTGCAATACTCTAGCAGGGATGGCAGTGGAACAGCAGGTATTTCTGGGTATAATGCAGAAGGTGCAGGATCAGTTCATTCCAAAAAGAAATAAAGATCCTAAGGGGAGGCAGGGTGGCCGTGGCTTGCGAGGGAAGTTAAGGACCATAGAAAGACCAAAGGGAAGCAGTATAACACAGCAAAGATGAGTGGGAAATCGGACGACTGGGAAGCTTTGAAAGAACAATAGAGGACAACTAAAAAGGAAATACGCAAATAAAAAATACGGTACGAAGGTAAACTGGCTGAAAATATAAAGGAGGATAGTAAAGGCTTTTTTAGGTATATGAAAATAAAAAAAATGGTTAAGACTAAAATTGGGCCCTTGAAGACAGAAATGGGTGAATTTATTACGCGGACCAAAGAAATGGCAGGAGAGTTGAATTGGTATTTTAGATCTGTCTTCACTCGGGAAGACAGAAGCAATCTCCCAGATGTAATAGTGGCTGAAGGACCTGAACTGAAGGGAATTTATATTTGGCAGGAATTGGTGTTGGAGAGACTGTTAGGTCTGAAGGCTGAGAAGTCCCCAGGACCTGATGATCTGCATGCCAGTGTACTGAAGGTGGTGGCTCGAGAAACCATGGATGCGTTGGTGATGATTTTGCAATGTTCTATTGATTCAGAATCAGTTCCTGCGGATTGGATTGGTGGGTAAATAAACACACAATTCACGTGGGCCCCCACAGTGTGCAGCCTGTCGAACAGGCTCAGGCCCATGTTCCCCGTCTGGAAGTTTTTCTCTCCTGGCCTCGAACATTTTGGATCTTCATATTGCAGCTTTCCAAACAAAAGTTCCTCGGGATAAAAGAGATAAAATATTAGTTGAAAAGGGGAGCGAGAACATTTTGAAGGCAAGCTCAAAATCCCAGGTTTAAAATCACCCCCGCCCATTCCCAATGTATCAAAATATCTAACACAGTCAGCAGTTAGGATGGAACATGGTGTGGGAGCAGAACTTACCAGGGATTGGAGGAGGATAGTGAAGGAAAGGCATCAGATTATTACACTCTGCAGTGACCTGGGATCAATTGCCTTTTACTGAAAACAGTTCCCAACTTGTATGTGCCTGTAGCTCCCTCCAGTCTCAAACGCTCATTACCCTCTATCCTGTCTCCTGTATCTGAGCGAATGGTATATTCATTCTGTTACTGACCCTTCAGTCCCTTCAGACACAGCAAGATCCCACAAGTAGCAGTGGGACCACAGACAGATTGTGTGTTTCACTGATGCTGGTTAAGGGTTCAATTCTGGCTTCAGGATGACAACGATCCTGCTGTTTGATAAGTTCAAACCACTTCCCACTTTATTTCTTCTCGATGCACTCGCTCTCTCCAGCCTCCCCTTCTCCATTTCTAATCTTTTTCCTTTTCTCTGATTTAACCTTATATATAGTAATGTTTATCTTACCTTTTAAAAGACTGCAACATTTATATTTGACAATATTCCCTTTGATAAACGGATTCCCAGCAGTCTCTGTGCCAGTCATGCTGTGGGCCATTGACGCACAGGGAGATCCCACAGGATACTCCCTTCCTGCTTCAGAATGTGCTCTAATCCCACTTTCTGTCCAGCAAGAGGCTGTGGATGTCTTTGAGACTCATGTATTTAAAAAAAAAATCACCCCCTCCATCCCAGGATTTAATTTTGTGGATGGTACTTTCCAGAAGGAAGTGATTGGAACTGGGCAGTGATGGGATATTGCAGACCTCCGTTCTCTACCCCCTCTCCCAGATCCTGTCTCCCTTTCCCAGCCAAGCTACAAAGACACATCTTATCCCCCTATCACTCCCTCCGTCCCACACACATTCTCTGTCTTTGTCTGTATCTTGTCTTTTTTTACCCCTTTGTCTAAAAAATCACATTGTGCTGCAAAATATTTCCATCTCCCCCACTTCAAATAAACACGAGTCATATTGCTGTGTGTGGACGGTTTTATTTGTTTGAAATATCAACAAAAGAAAGCTGGAGAGGGTGTGAGAGAGGGGACAGAGAGAGAGAGAGAGACTTATTTATGTGATTATCACATTTGGTCACCCTTCTTGCAATGTAGGCCACTCTGCAGGTGGTTTGAGACACAGCAAGATCCCAAAAGTAGTATTACTCTGATATTAGAACAAGTCTTTGGATAGAGTTTCTCATTGAAGATTTTAATTCCCTCTTTGGCGGAGTCCTGTCTGTCAGACACTCAGTGGGGATTGATGTGTTTGTGTCAAATCCCAGGCCCTGGTTATTTTAACCCCGGGCTTCAAACCTGTTTTAAAACCAAAAGGGCCACAATCTGGCAGGAGCCAGTTTACCAGAGGCCACTGAAACCCATGGTCCCCAAAAGGCGATTAATCTTTGAGCTAAATAAACACAGAATCCCACTCACACGGTGCAGCCTATCGACCAGGCCTCAGGACCGTGTCCCCTCTGGAGAAAGCTGTTGTTCAAAGGTCGCCTGATCCTAAAGTTTCTCTCTTTGAATCTTCAAGTGGCCCTTGGGAGGAAAGAGACAGCATTCATTGAAAAGAGAAAAATCATTACAGAATGATCGCACATCAAGATCCCAGGTTTCCTCTCTCAGTGACACAGTCAATCTCTCAGCAACACCCAAACATAAATATATCGGGCAATGAGCTACATTTTTATGCTAAAGCTTTGGAAAAACTTTGAAATGACGGATTAGCTGATTAAAGCACTTACTGCCTGCAGTGATAGCATTGGGGCAGCTGGTGCACAGCAAGATCCCACATGCAACAATGCAGCCGGAGCTAATTACTCTGATCATTTCTCCCCTGTGTGATGCTGCTTCAGTTTAATTATTTCCTGTCACCCCAGAATCAAACATTACAGTGATTTCACAATCTCAAAATGCCTCTCCCCCTCTCTTCCCTTCTCTTTCCCCTGCTCTCTCAATTCTTTAAACGCTTCTCTCACTCTTTCTCTCACTGTTGAATTTTCTCATCCTGCCCTCTCGATAACCCACATTACTCTGACTCTATGAGAAGTCTTTAGAGAGGGTCAGATCATTTGGGTTTTAATTCTCCCCTCGGCAGTCCTCCCTCTCAGATCCTGGGAATTGACACAATTTAGTCCCAGGCTTCAAACCTGTTTTAAAAATGACAGGGCCACAATCTGACAGGAGCCAGTTACCCAGAGGCCTTTAAAACTCAGAGTCCCCCAGAGGAGATTAAATCTTGGAGTAAATAAACACGTGAGCCCCCACGGGTGCAGCCTGTCGACCAGGCCTCAGGCCTCAGGCCCATGCTCCCCGTCTGGAGGTTGGTCTTTCCTGGCCTCGAATATTTTGGATCTTCATGTTGCAACTTTCCAAACAAAAGTTCTTCAGGATAAAAGAGAGAAAAGATGAGTTGAAATGGGGAGCGAGAGCATTTTGGAGTCAAGTTACACAGCAAGATCCCAGGTTTAAAAGCACCCCCCTGCCCATCCCCAATGTATCAAAATATCTAACACAGTCATCAGTTATGATGGAACATGGTGTGGGAACAGATCTTACCAGTGATTGGTGGAGGATATTGAGGGAAAGGCATCAGATTATTACACTCTGCAGTGACCTGGGAATAATTGCCTTTTACTGAAAACAGTTCCCAACTTGTATGTGCCTGTAGCTCCTACCAGTCTGAAACCATCATTATCCTCTCATGACTCTGAGTCTTGTCTCATGACTGAGTCAATGGTGTATTCATTCTGTTACTGACCCTTCAGTCCCACGGGCACCAATTTTTCTCACAACTCCAATTGGAGACCTTCTCTCATTCACGTGAAGGAATTGGACCCTGACAATTCCATTTACACAGTCTCCCATCAATCTTCATAGGATCCATGTTGTAGAGGTTAAACAGTGTTCCCAGCAAACACTCCCAGGGCAGAGGGAGCACAGGGTTCCATACAAAATAAAGCTCCCATTAAACTGACACCATTTAAATCGCCAGGGCATGTAGAAAATAGAATTTGATACAAAGTAAATCGCTCCATACGCTGCTGGAATTGACATTATCTCAGGGATTCACTGTAAACAGGTTCTGGAATTGACAATGAAGAACCTATCTATCTCAGTCTTAAATATACTCAGTGAGCTGAGCCTCCACAGCCTACAGTGGGAATGAATTCCACAGATTCCCCATTCTCTAGCTCAACATGTTTCGCCTTATCTCTGTTTGAAGAGCTCTTCCCTTTATTCTAAGGCTGTGCCATTGGGTCCCAGTCTCTCCAACCAAATGGAAACATCTACCCAACTTTCACTCTGTCCAGGCCATTCACTATTCTGTAAATTTCTATTAGATTCCCCCATTCTCTCATCCTTCTGAACTCCATTGAGTATAGACCCAGAGTCCGCACACATTTTTCATGTGTTTAGATTTTCGTCGCTGGCACCGGTCTCGTGAACCTCCTCTGAACACATTCCAGGATCAGTCCATCCTTCCTACAATATGGGGCCCAAAGCTGTGTACAATTCTCCAAATATGGTCTGATCCGAGCTTTATATAGCCTCAGAAATACATCCCTGCTTTCATAATCAAGTGCTCTCAAAATAAGTGCCATCATTGCATTTGCCTTCTTAACTACTGACTCAATCTGCAGTTTACATTGAGAGAATCCTGGACGGGAACTCCGAAGTCTCTCTGCACTTCAGATTTCTGAATTTTCTCCCCATTTATAAAATAGCCCATGCCTCTCTGCTTCTATTCTTCCGACCCTTTGCAGTTTAATAACCTCCTTCCCATAGCAGGGTGAACATGATGGTATGCAGTCCTCCAAATGTGGCCTCACCTATGTCTTGTACAGCTGTAACATGATATTCCAACTCCTGGCTCAGTGCTGTCCCCGATAAAATCAAGCCTGTCAAATGCCTCCTTCACCACCCTGCCTACCTGTGGCACCACCTTCAAGGAACTATGTACCTGCCCCCCTTGGTCTCTCTGTTCAATATCACTCCCAAGGCACTACCATAAACTGTGTAAGTCCTGCATGTGCACACACGCTCTCACTCGCACATGCACACTCTCACTCATGCACGCACGCACACTCTCTCACTAACACACTCGCAATCTCTCTCTCACATGTACACTCTCTCTAGCAAGTCTCCAATTATTGATGCACATTTAACTGTTCTCTGATATACTTCTTACACGGATTGGTTCCCTACTCACATTTGTTCATTTTGTGGTGCGCTGAACTGAAACTCCTTTTTATTGCTTCCCTGTCCCTATTCTCCCATTTAGACTTGCTCTGTTCCAATTCTCTAATTTATTGGCACTCCCACTAATTTTCTAATGTAATTGCTCTATGTACCAAATCCATCGACTGATGCCCCACCAATTCTCCCATTTGCTCATACCCCGATACTCCTTCTTCCATTTGCTGATGCCCAGCCAAACTCTACCATTTAGAGGTGCCCTACTCTAATTCACCCATTTACTGGTGCCAGGCCCCAATTCTCTCATTTAGTCCCACTGTGCACCACGTTATCCATTTAATGTTTCCCTGCAACAAATCTCCCATGTCTGCTTCCATTACCAGTATTCTCTAATTATGGCCTGCCCTGCATCAAGTCCCTAAATTACCTTATTGCTGCACTGCCCCAATTCTCCCACTTTATGCTGCCCTGCACCGATTCACCCATTTCGTTTCTACCCTACACCGATTCTCCCATTTAGTGCTACCGTACACTGATTATCCCATTCAATGCTACCCTGCACCAATTCTCCTAATTAGTGCTACCCTGCACCGATTCTCCAACTTAGCGCTACATTGCATCAATCCTGTGGCAGTGGCTCATAATGCAGGATCTAAATTGAGGGTGTGTCACATGATTAGTGGGTCAGTACTGAGATATTGGAGATCCATCACATGATCAGTCCTGAGGGAGTGCTTCTTTGTCAGAGGGTCAATTCTGAGGGAGTGCCTTTTTTGTCAGAGGATCAATACTGAGATTGTGCCTTATTGCATTGGGATCAGAATTGATGGTGGGCCAGTACTAATAGTGGAGCACACTGAGAGTGCCAGTGAGAATATCTCAGTGTTAAACCAGAAAAATAGCTCAGGGATGGACAGGACTAGCAACTTAATGTTCCAGGATACAAATGGTATAGAAAGGACGGCACAGTGGCACAGTGGTTCGCTCTGCTGCCTCACAGCGCCAGAAATCCGGGTTCAATTCCCGCCTCTGGCGACTCTCTGTGTGGAGTTTGCACGTTCTCCCCGTGTCTGCGTGGGGTTCCTCCGGGTGCTCCAGTTTCCTCCCCCATTCCAAAGATGTGCCGGTCAGGTGAATTGGCCATGCTAAATTCCCCGTAGTGTTAGGTTAGGGGTATGAGTGGGTTGCGGTTCGGTGTGGACTTGTTTCCACACTATAATGTAATCTAATCTAACGAAAAGGAGGCAAGAGAGGAGAAAGAGTGGTGTTTTTGATAAAGGATGGTGAAACAGCTGTACTTCGGGAGGATATTCCTGGAAATATATCCAGAGAATTTACTTGGGTGGAATTAAGAAATAAGAAAGGGATGACCACTTTATTGGGATTGTATTATAGATCCCCTCATAGTCAGAGGGACATTGAGAAACAAGTTTGTAAGGAGATTTCAGCTATCTGTAAGAATAATTGTGTGGTTATGGTTGGGGATTTTAAACTGAGACTGGAACTGCCATCGTGTTAAGGGTTCAGATGGAGAGGAATTTGTTATTTGTGCACAAGAACATTTTCTAATTCAGTCTGTGGATGTATGTACGAGAGTAGGTGCAAAACTTGACCTACTACTGCAAAATAGGGCAGGGCAGATGACTGAGGTGTTAGTAGGGGAGCGGTTTGGGACTAGCGACCCAGAAGTTTTAAAATATGATGGAAAAAGATAGACAAGATTGAAAAGTTGAATTTCTAAATTGGAGGAAGGCTAATTTTGACGGTATAGGCAAGAACTTTCAAATGCTGATTGGGGTTGTGTGTGTGTGTCTTGGTGTGAGTGTTGGCAGGCTCTTTCAAAAGTTGATTGGGGGCAGATGTTCAAAGGTAAAGGGATGGCTGGAAAATGGGAAGCCTTCAAAAATGAGACTACGGAAGTCCACAGACTTGTTGTAAGGGTGAAAGGAAAGGCTGGTAGGTGTAGGGAATGCTGGGTGATGAGAGAATTTGAGGTTTTGGTTTAGACAAAGAAAGAAGCACAGGTCAGGTATAGACAGGAGAGACTGAGTCAATCCTTAAATGGTTTTAAAGACAGTATGAGCATATACAAGAGGGAAATCAGAGGACAAAAAGGGGACACGAGATAGCTTTGGCAAATAGGGTGGAGGGGAATCCAAAGAGCTTTTACAAATACATTAAGGACGAAAGGGTAGCTAGGGAGAAAATAAGGACCCTTAAGAATCAGCAAGGCGGCTTTTATGTGGAACAGGATGGACATGTATTCCAAAAGGCAAGGACTGATTAGGAATATTCAACATGGCTTTGTGTGTAGGAAATCATCTATCTCAACTTGATTGAGTTTTTTTGAAGGATTAACAAAGAGGATGGATGAGGGCAGGATGGTGGATGTGATCTATATCGACTTCAGTAAGATGTTCGACAAGGTTCCCCATGGGAGACTGGTTAGCAATCTCATGGCACACAGGGAGAACTAGCCGTGGGATATAGAACTGGCTCAAGAGTCGAAGACAGAGGGTGGGAGGTGGAGAGTTGGTTTTCAGGCTGGAGGCCTGTGACCAGTGGAGTGCCACGAGGATCAGTGTTGATTCCACTACTTTTCATCATAAGCATAAGAGGTATAGTTAGTAAGTTTGCAGATGACACCAAAATTGGAGGTGTACTGGTCAGCGAAGAAGGTTACCTTAGATTACAATAGGATCATTTGGGCTAATGGGTCGAGACGTGGCTGATGGAGTTTAATTGAGGTGAATGCGAAGTGCTGTGTTTTGCGAAAGCAAATATGAGCAGCACTTAATGGTAGGATCCGCGGTAGTGTTGCTGAACAACGAGATCTTGGAGTGCAGGTCCTTAGCTCCTTGAAAGTAGAGTCGCAGGTAGATAGGATAATGAAGAAAGCGTTTGGAATGCTTTCCTTTATTGGTCAGAGTATTGAGTACTGGAGTTGGGAGGTCATGTTGCAGCTGTACAGGACATTGATTAGGCCACTGTTGGAATATTGCATGCACTTCTGGTCTCGGAAGGATGTTGTGATTTGAGCCATAAGGAAAGGCTGAATAGGCTGGGGCTGTTTTCCTTGGAGCGTCGGAGTCTGAGGTGGTGAAGTTATAGAGGTTTATAAAATCATAAGGGGCATGGGTAGTGAAAATATTCAAGGTCTTTTCCCTGGGATGGGGGTGTTCAGAACTAGAGTGCATAGGTTTAGGGTGAGAGGGGAAAGATTATAAAAGAGACCAAAGTGGCAACTTTGTCACACAGAAGGTGGTACGTGTTTAGAATGAGCTGCCAGAGGAAGTGGTGGAGGCTGATACAATTGCAACATTCAAAAGGCATCTGGATGGGTAAATGAATAGGAAAGGTTTGGAGGGAGATGGACCAGGTGCTAGCAGGTGGGACGAGATTGGGTTGGGAGATATGGTCGGCATGGATGAGTTGGACCGAAGTGTCTGTTTCCGTGACTCTATGACTCTTAAGTACTGGTGTACAGGAGTACCTGACCCAGTAATGCAGGGGCCTGGTCTCTGTCTCTGTCTCTCTCTCTCACTCTCTCACATATGCACGCGCACATACACACATGCACACACACACTTACTGAGGGATAAAGAATGACAGAATAACATAAGTATTTTCGAATATTAAAGCTCCATTCAGCAATCCTGGGAGGGCAGTGTAGATGGAGCGTAACTCTGTACCTAACTCTGTGCTGACCCTGCCCTGGGAGGGGCTGATGGGGATGCAGTAAAGGCAGCTTTACTGTGTATCTAACCCCAACCTGTCCCTGTCGTGGGAGTGGTTGACGGGGACAATGGAGAGGTAGCTTTACTATTTATCTATCATATCCCTGCCCTGAGAGTGTTTGATGGGGACTGTGTAGGGGGATCTTTATTCTGTAACATAGCAACAGGAAGAGGCCATTCAGCCCCTCGAGCCTGTTCCATCATTCAATGAGATCATGGCTGATCAGTGGCCTAACTCCACATTTCTTTCTTTGGCTCATATCCCTCAATATCTTCACTGAACAAAAATGTATCTCTCTCCGATTTAACCTGAACGACTGATCCAGCGTCCACTGCTGTTTGTGGAAGAGAGTCCCAAACCTTTCCCACCCTTAGTGTATCAAAGTGCTCCTGAACGCTTTGGCCCTCATTCTCAGACTCTGCTCCCTCTCGGTCTCGAATCTCCAACCAGTGGGAATCGTTGATATTGATTGTTCCTGTCTCCTCCTCTTTATACCTTGAAGGCTTTGATCAGATCACCCCTTAACCTTCTCAATTCTGGAGGAAAAAGATCTCATTTGTCCAGTCTCCCCTCAGAATGTAACCCCTTAGCTCCAGGATCATTCTTGTAAACCTCCTTTGTGCTCCCTCTCTGTACTCCAACCTGATACCCACACACTTGCTGACACTGAACTCTATCTAACACAGATTTGCCCATTTACCCAGTCTATCAATATCCCTTTGTAATGTTAAGGTACCTATCTGCACTGTCGACAATGCTGCCTAACTTTGTACCTAACCCCGTGCTGTCCCTATCCTGTGTGTGTTTGAGAGAAACAGTGCAGAGGGATCTATACTCTGTATCTGACCCCATGCTGCACATGTTCTGGGAGTGTTTAATGCAGACAGTATGGTGGCAGATTTACTCTGTATCTAGCCCCATGTTGTCCCTATCCTGAGAATGAATACACCATTGCCTCAGAGACAGGAGACAGGATAGAGGTTAATGAGACTTTCAGACTGGAGGGAGCTACAGGCATGTACAAGCTGGGAACTGTTTTCAGTGAATGGCAATTATTCCCAGGTCACTGCAGAGTGTAGTAATCTGACGCCTTTCCCTCACTATCGTCCTACAATCCCTGGTAAGATCTGTTCCCACACCATCCTAACTGCTGACTGTGTTAGATACATTAATACATTGGCGATAGGGGGGGGGGGTGATTTTAAACATGGGATCTTAGTGTGTAATTTGCCTTCAAAATGTTCTCGCTCTCCCTTTCAAGTAAACTTTTCCCTCTTTTATCCCGAAGAACTTTTGTTTGGAAAGCTGCTATGCGAAGATCCAAAATGTTCGAAGCCAGAAAAGAACAGCCTTCAGAGGGGGACACAGTCCTGAGGCCTAGTTGACAGGCTGCATCCCGTGGGGACCCACGTGAGTTGTGTGTTTATTTACTCCGAGTTTTAATCTCCTCTGGGAGGGCGGGGGAACCCTGGGTTTTAGGGGCCTCTGGTTAACTGGTTCCTGTCGGAATATGGCCCTGTCATTTTTAAAACAAATTTGAAGCCTGGGGCTAAAGTAACCAGCGCCTGGGATTTGATACAAACACATCAATCCCCAGTGACTGACTAACAGACAGGACTCCCCAAGGAGGGAATTCAAATCTTAAATGAGAAACTCTATCTAAAGACTTGTTCTAATATCAAAGTAATACTAATTGGGGGATCTTGCTGTGTCTCAAACTATCTGCAGAGTGGCCTACATTGCAACAAGAGTCACCAAATGTGATAATCACACAGATAAGACACAGGTTGGCCAATTCCCTAAGTATCTGGGAGGGACTATCTCTCTCTTTCTCTCTCTTTTCCCTCTCTCACACCCTCCCCGGCTTTCTTTTATTGATTTTTCAAACAAATAAAACCGTCCCACACACAGCAATGTGACTCGTGGTTATTTGAAGTGGGGGAGATGAAAATATTTTGCAGCACAAGGTGATTGTTTTTGAAACAAAGTTGGTTAAAAAAACACAGATGCAGACAGAGAGTGTGTGTGGGAAGAAGGGAGCGATAGAGGGACTGCAGTTTAGAGATAATAGAATGAACATGGACAGGAACAAATTATCTCAGCGAGAAAGAAATCTGCTGCTTGTGCAGTGGCGCGGCGAGGCCAACAGGGGATGGCATTGTATCACTTTAAACACAAGAGGGACAGACGCAGACAGAGAGAGAGGCTGAGATAAGGTGCCACTGCTCTACCCAGCAGAGAGATCTCCACTGTCCGAGCTTGACACTGAGCTATTCTACTGACCTGAGAAACTGTGTCTGCTTCAGTTGGGGATAGGGCTGCTGTTTGTTGTGTTTGTTGTTCAAACCCCCATGCATGGGATTGATGGAGATAATGGGTAGGTGGGTACTGTGGGACGCGTATTGAGAGTTGTCTTTCCCCTGGTCAGGGTGGGCTCAGTGCCAATGAAGAGAGTCTGTATCCGTTAGAATTGGGGATGGTTCACTGACAGCAGAGGACACACCGTTTGTCAGTGTGGATTGTATCAGTCTCATTGCAGAAAAATATGAATCTGGCAGATATGGAAAAGAGTAAGAACATAGAATTCTGTTCATTCTCTATGTATCTCTGAACCCTCAGTCGATGACACACCTTACGGCCTCATAGATTTGTCTTACTGTCAGAATATTGAGAAACAGAACAAAAGTGAATGATAAAAATTGTGTGAAAATGTTTCGGACTAGTTACACCTTTCTCACGGATGGTCTTCAGAGTAACTGGAGCTGGTATAACAGTCCCTTGCCCACCCCGTCCTTCCTCTGTACTGGAGTATGCCCATTCTGAAGTCCGATCAGCAGGCCTTTAAACAACTCCCACATGGGAAATGTGGACTTGCTCAATAACAGCTCTTCCCAATTAACTCTCCCTAGCTCCTGCTTAATACTGTCTTAATTTAGCCTCCCCGAATTCAGTACCTTCCCACAAGGTCCTGACTTATCCTTATTCATAACGATCTTAAAATAGAAGGAGTTGTGATCACTGTATCTAAAATGCTGTCCAAGTGAAAGATCAGTTAGCTGGCCAGGCCCATTAACCAATACAAGGTCCAATGAATCAGATCGCAGATTGGAAGAACAACACCTCATTTCCCACCTGGGTTGCCTACAGTCCGGAGGACTCAACACTGAGTTTCCAATTTCAAATAAGCTCCCTCCCCATTCCCTAACTCCCTTCCCACCCCCTACCCAACCCTTCCACCTCTCCCTACCACTAACCGGATTCATTCCTCCCATTGACCAACCAGGCCATACCCACTATCTATTTTCACCTCACCACTCCGCCTCTTTCCCCACCCAAAACCCTCCCCCATGCCCCACCCCTTTATCAGCAGCTCCCTTTACCCTCACTCCAAAAGCATTGACCTCTCCACCTCCTGATGCTTGCTGTGTTCGTCCAGCCTCCTGCTTGTTTCCGATGGTTAGTAAGGTGGCAGATGGCAGGTGGTGGTGGTGTAGTGAACAGTGAAGTAGATTTACCTCCGTGTGAAACAGAACCTTGATCAGACCGGCCAATCATGAGCTGATATAAGGTTGGGTTTTAGGAGCTGTTTTACAGATGGTGATGGTCCATCAATCTTTCAATTGATCTCAGGCTCCATTATGAAGGCCCAAGCAAACAGAGTTCATCCAGAGTCAGTTCCCACTGACCTCGATGGAGTCAGTGAGTGCCGCAAAACCTTCTCATGGCAGCACTGAGGGAGTCGGCTCATCTGCCACATCCAACCCCATTCCGCAGTGTCGGAACGGCCTGTCACTGAGCCCTCTGACTGGGCCGTGGATTACCCACCAACATAGTGGCTGATTGGTGGAAAGAAACAAATAAGGAGAGGGACTGATATCGGCATCAGGCCAGGGGGGAAGGGAATGGAACCAGAGAAAGGAAATCATTGCCGAAAATACATCTGTAATCAAAAGACACGGATTATTTACAGTATATTACTCTGTGTAATAGGAACTCTCCCTTTTTTATTTACTTATGTCCAGATGAGTGGATGAGTTAATTCCGTGAGGACAGAAGACTGCCATTGCTGTTCCCACTCTGACCTGCAGTGACCGATGATACTTGCCTCCAGGTCATTGACCTTGTATCTGGTTCTCTCATTGACAACTGGTTGCTGGGATGATGTTTTTCTGTGCATGTCGGATTCCTCTTTCAGTTATACTTTTGTTATACAGCTTTCAATGAACGGTTGCTGATTGCTGACAACACTTCCCACTGTTTTGCTCCTCCAGTCTCTTTGGGCTTGCTCCTCAGATGGAATCATTCCTTGCCCGTTAGGAAAGGAGTGTTACCGTGTTGCTGCTCCTCCTTCTCCTGTTAGTCCATTCCTCACCTGGACCCCTCATTCCTTTATCTGCTGCCTTTAATGTTCACTCTCTGTTACTTGGATTTATTCATCAATTGGATTATTTTTATAACTGGATATTTCAGGGCATGCTTTAACTGGTCTCTGAAACTGTTCTGTGTCACTCTATAAACAAGTGCATTGGTGCAGCAGCTCAGGTCCCGCAGCATATATGAGGCTTGTGAAAAGATATCGAAAGCAGTGGAATCCAAGGAATGAGCGACACGAAAGAAACGTAAAATATCCAGCAACCAGAGAAGTATGAAACTTGCAGATATGGCAAAGAGTAATATCACAGATTTCCTTCTGCTCTCTATCTCTGGGTCATTCTCTATTTTTCTCTGAACCCTGAGCCCCTTACGCACCGTAGTGGCTTCAGAGATGTGTCCGACAGTCAGAATGTTAAGAAAGAGAATAAAAGTGAATGGGAGCATTGGTGTTAAAAATCGCTCAAAGTATTGAAAACTTGCCCACCGGCGGTCAGTATAGTAACTGGACCTGATAGAACAGTACCATGGAACATTTTTGATGACATTTTCAGGTTTAAATCGAAAATAGTTGGGAATATTTTTAAAAGAAAAGAAAATACAGATTGTTGCTAGAACCCTAATTGAAGTATTCTCTTTCCAATACTTAGTTTTCATCTGATGAAAACAAACGTTAACAAATCGATCAAAAGAGAAAGTAACGGTGAACCAGACAGAACAATCAATGGCCCAGCAGCTCAGTACATAGATGACACTACACACAGGAGTGATGTCCAGGAAACACCGTGGATAATAATATGTTGGAAACCAGCGAAGTATGATTTCGAAAGGAATGAATAGCAGATCAGATGTTGTCATGGCCACCAGATAATGAGTGGTACTTTTAGACAAACCACACTTGCCCCGAGCTAGGATTAGGATCACCACTAGACTTACTGTAAGACAGAGAGAAAGGAAAAAAGAGACTTGAAGTTACTGATCAAATATATCTGTGCCTGAGCCCAGACTATAAGTATTTTAGGCAAAAGTGAGGACTGCAGATGCTGGAAACCAAAGTTTAGATCAGAGTGGTGCTGGAAAAGCACAGCAGATCAGGCAGCATCCGAGGAGCAGGAAAATCAACGTTTTCGGCAAAAGCTCTTCATCAGGAATAGCACAAAGATAATTGTTGTTCCATATCACAAATGTTAAAGATTCTGAATCACTTTCACTTTGAAAATACATAGGGATGAACACAAATAGCAGGTTAGTCTCAGAAACACAGTGACGTATTCAACATTTTCTGGGGTTGACAGTGGTTGATTTATTCTGCTTCTTCATTGCTCAGGCTCGCTGGAGTTGTAAATTAGATGACAGCATCCACACAAACACTCCCAGGGTCAGTAAAACAAAGAGTGGATACATCTAACCCAGACATGGATTACAATAAAATCCTTAATTAGTTTTGGAGCCTTCACAGTTGAGTTTACTTCCAACATTCTGCACCCACACAACATGAATTACAGTGCAAGGCACTGGATCACTCAACCATGTCTAAGAATGAATGGTGTCTCAAATATGAACAAAACAATGATAGAGCATTGAGCTCCTCACTCTGAACATCCTAGCAAGCTGAACTAAGAAGATATTCACCAGTGTATCCAACACCATGTCCCAGCTTGGATACCCAATACAATCAGGAGAACTTCGACATTTGGCATGGACTCCCCTCCACCTGTCGAACACTGTGTACCACAGCCTCCACCCAAACCCAGACATGAGTAATATCCCAACAGTTAAGTAGAACTGGGGGCCGAGTTGAGTATGGTAGCCATTACAAAAAACGAAAGCGCTAAAACAAAAACCAAACGGTCTAAAAATTGATAAATCTCCTGGATCTGATGGGCTACATCCTAGAGTTCTGAGGGAGATGGCTGAGGAAGTAACAGAGGCATTGGTTGTGATCTTTCAAAAATCACTGGAGTCAAGGAAAGTCTCAAATAATTGGAAAATTACTCTTGTAACCTTCTTGTTCAAGAAAGGATCAAGACGAAAGATGGAAAATTATAGGCTGATTAGCCTAATCTCGGTTGTAGGTAAAGGATGAGATTTCTAAATTCTTGGAAGTGCAGGGTCAGCTTAGAACAAGTCAGCATGGATTTAGTAAGGGGAGGTTGTGCCTGACAAACCTGTTAGAATTCTTTGAAGAGTTAACAAGTGGTTAGACCAGGGAAACCCAGTGGATGTTATCTACCTAGACTTCCAAAAGGCCTTTGATTAGGTGTTTCACAGGAGGTTGCAGAGCAAGGTGAGGGACCATGGTGTTTGAGGTGAGCTACTGGCATGGATTGGGGATTGGCTGACTGATAGAAGGCAGAGAGTTGGGGTAAAATGTTATTTTTCGGAATGGTGGTTAGTGACATATGGTGTCCCACGAGGTTCAGTGTTGGGGCTGCAGCTGTTCACTTTATATATTAATGACTTGGATGAAGGGACTGGGGGCATCCAGGCAAAGTTCGCCAATGATACAAAGTCAGGCGGACAGGCAGGTAGTTCTGAGGAGGTGGGGAGGCTGCAGAAAAATTTAGACAATTTCGGGGAGTGGTCCAGGAAATGGCTGATGTATTTCAACGTGAGCGAATGCGAGGTCTTGCACTTTGGAAAACAGAATACAGGTCTATTTTCTAAACGGTGAGAAAATTCATAAAACCAAAGTACAAAGGGATCTGGGAGTGCTCTTTCAGGATTCTCTGAAGGTTGACTTGTTGGTTGAGTCTGTGGACAAGAAAGAAAATGCAATGTCATTTATCTCAAGAGGATTGGAATATAAAAGCAACGATGTGCTTCTGAGACTTTATAAATCTCTAGTTAGGCCCCATTTAGTGTACTGTGTCCAGTTTTGGGCCCCACACCTCAGGAAGGACATACTGACACTGGAGCGTGTCCAGCGGAAATTCAAATTGATCACCTGTAACCCTGGTCTAACATATGATGAATGGTTAGATCCTGGGATTGTATTAATTAGAGTTTAGAAGGTTGAGGGGAGATCTGATAGAAACTCACAGGATAATGCGTGGCTTAGAAGGGACGTACGCTGGGAATTTGTTTCTGTCAGGAGGGGATACTAGGACCCGTGGGTGCAACCACAGAATTAGACGGGGTCCATTTAGAACGGAAATAACGTACTATTGCTTGGCATCTGAACCTACCACTTTGGATTCAGGCCAATGTGAAAGATGAGCAGAGATGATGGCCTCAATATCTTATCACGAGATTATTAATTAAGAGACCAATGTTCGATCTAAATCAAGACTTCTACTGTCTGATGGTGGTAATGAACGGTTGTCAGTTGTTAGCAAAGAAAACATCTCACTCACTAATATCCTTTAGTGAGTATAATCTGTTATCCTTTCCTAGTCTTGGTGTACATGGGAGACTAGATTCAATTCCATCACCAGGTGTACGGGGTGGGGGGGGGGGGAGGTGGCGGAGTGTTTCCGCTGAGTGCTCCAGTTTCATTCCACAGTTCAAGGACGTGCAGGCTTGGTGGATTAGCTACAGGAAATGCAGGGTTACAGGAATGGGTTGCGATATGCTTTGGACGGTTGGTGTGTCTCAAATGGCCTCATTCCACACTATAGTGATTCCATTTTTATTCTTTTTTCTATTTTTTCTTTTCTTCTTTTTTTCTTCTTTTCTTCTTTTGTTCGTATTTACCCCCACACTACCACCTAACTGCGGTAATGCTTATTTTTTCACCAGCATCCATGGTGTGTGTGTGTGCAGGTCTGAGACACAGTGAGAGACACAGGGTGTACGAATCTTTATTCAAATTCCACCACAAGGAAGATAGGAAGACACCCGAGTGGCCAGTGACAAGCAGTGCCCTTCACAAAAGACAATGCTGTGTGATCAAACAGTGAAGGAGAGGGCAGGGACTAAATCAAAATAGAGTTGGAGGGGGAAATAATGCACTCCACTCCCTGCGGCGCCCACC